>NC_051161.1:120255108-120282169 GCF_013339745.2 Dermacentor silvarum
TTTTGCACGTGAAATCCAATAATTTAATTTATAACATCAATGTTGAAGCGTCCCCTGCGATACTTGTGAGTTCTTCGAGAAACGTGAGAATGCCGATGATACGCAACAAATTCGTATGAATTTACACTTCGGCGTTTGCAATCGCCTTCATTTGCCGACCCTCGACAACAGACACAACACAGAACTTGAACGTAGCGTTATGCGCTCTGTTATTTTTTATTTACATTAACAATCTTCCCAATCGTCTCACTTATTACACTCACTGTCTTTATTACACCGACGATACAACGCTTATCGCCACTTGCCCTTGCTTGCAATGTTTCACTCGCATTTCAATCGCGACCTCATAGCGTTATCCTCCTGGTTGAGAAGCAATTGACTCATCATCAGTTCTTCAAATACTTAAGTGATGGATTTTAGCTCCAAACATCCAAACCCCCTGAATATTCTGCCCGCATTTTTCATTCGCCACCTTATTCTCTCATCTGACAGCTGTACATTCTTTGGAGTTGAACTTGGCAGCTTGATGAAGTTTAATTTACACATTTTACAAATGCGGGAAAGAATTTCACACGGTATTAAAATTTTTCTTAATGTACCAAAGTTTTTGCACCTTCCCACTTGAATCACACTACATTCACCGACCTCTATGAATTACTTGCTATATTGCCTATGGAGAACCTACAGTTACCCACAGTCTAGATAATCCTAAGTATCGAATCATTACTAATTGCAATCTACTTCATTTTATCCACACACAAGAGTTACTCGGGGCTACCGTCACAAGATTTGCATCGAAACACAACTTTCCTTTGCCAAAAATACGAAATAATTGTGGCCATACTTTAGCCTAATTACGCACTAAAGATGTAAACTGTGTCATTTCAGTGCAATGAAGTCATACTTATCATAATTCAAACGTAGTTTTCTGTCTTTTGCTTCTTCAGTGTCTAATGACTACCTAATGATTGTCAGTTTTTCTTGTAATTTTACATGTTTAATGTTTTACTTGAATGTTTTCAACGATTCAATTGTTAGATTACCAAAATTACGCGAACAGTTGCTATATTTCTTTTATATCCTTGAACTTCGTTTATGTATACGAAATGGAATACCGTACAGTGCACTGATGTACGCCTCGCTATTGCATTGAGAAACTTAATTTTGAGTAGCTGTTCTCACTGCTCTTTCAGTGATCGTTAACTGTTAGTGTTGCGTATCTGTCTGCGCGCACGTCAGCTTTAAAATGCGTAATATGAGAGGTCCCACTGCAGCGGCTTCAGTGCGAAAATAAACGGCATCTCCCTCTGAAAATACCAAATTGCGTCCTGGTGTGTTTAGGGCAATATGATGCCAATGGAGCCATACATTACATAGCTTCTAAGTCCTTATTATTGCTTGCAATGCCATACATATAGATATTGAGAGCTCTTTAATTATATTAAGCTCGAAGTGTTTTGAACACCGCGTAAAATTGTTCAAGCGTCGGGCTTTAGGCATTCGTACAAAACTAGTAAAATTAATGTCATTGTACGTGCCAGTGAAATAATATTCATTAGGAAAAATAAAACATTCTCGATCAATTCTTTACATTCCCACAAGGTGGCCAGCACGTGCATCACAGAATCCGTTACATAGCCTCAGAGGCAGTAGTGGTGCGGATGCTTTTGTACGGACGGTTTTCTGGCTGCCTACTTCAAGCTTCGGTTAGGCAGCCGTTAACTCTCTTTTCTGTATTTGACTCCTCGGAATAAAGCAAGAGGATATGAAAATTGATGACATGAGATTTTTGCCACCATGCATCGTATAGTGACGTTTTATATAAATATAATTTTAACAATCAACTAGAAAATTTGTATCGATCGAGTGATGAGCTCTTCCCGAAGCAATATACTCAATTTAACTAATGCTCACTGCATATATAATGCCCGGCAAGTTCTCGGCACGAACTTGCAGCCTATAAGAGGATCAGACTAGCTTTCACGAACGTTCGTTTGATGAATGTTCTATCCTGGCTTGGCATTTTCACTGGGTTGTGGTCGGCGAAGAGAGAGGCTCGGAGGTTTTCATCGTTTTAACGTATATGCACCCGCAAATGCGGACTTCTCGTAGCAAAAGCGCGCTTTCGGTTTTGCCTGCGAGCTCAAATACAAGGGTAAGGGTGCAGCTACTGCGTCCAAAACGTATTCCGTTCGCCAGGGGCAGCAAACAAGAAGACCGCCAAAGAGACTAAGCCTTCGATTGACGCAATCAGGACGATGCGAGTGTGGCTGAATTATTCAGCCGCCATCAAACGAAATTGGGGTGGCGAAGTGGCGCGGAAACATTACAGAAAGTCTCTGCGAAAGGGAAGATAACTGTCAGAGAGTTTAAGCGAATTATTTATGCCGTTGGGAAGCTCTGATCTTGTCCCGGAGGATACGCCGAGTTTCGTCGAGTGCTGTTGAGGTTTCGAAAAATCTGAAAATGTAAAATAAAAGTTCGTCTAGCTTTTTTTGTTTTTGCTGTCGTCCGACACTAACGTCACAGCAGCAACTCTCATGATGGCACGACAAATGCACTTTTGACAATTCGCTAAAAAGAAAAGAAAAAAAAACTGGTCATAAAGCACTGATTTATTTTCATGTTCAGCATCTGATACCGGTTTTCGGAACTTGGTGCATCGAGTAACCCATCATGGTAGCTCCGTGGCTATAGCATTGCGCTGCCCGGCACGAGGTTTCGGGTTCGATACGCGGCCGCTGAGGTCGCATTCCGAATGCAAAGGTGGAATGCAAAGAATGCTCGTGTACCGCGCACTGGGTGCAGGCTAAGGAATCCCAGGGGGTCAAAATTATTCCGTAATATTCCACTAAGGCATGTCTCATAATCATACCGCGGTTTGGTCCGTAAAAACCACTGAACATTAAAATGATCGAGTAAACCCCGTCCGACACAGTTTGTACACGATCACGTCTAGTGGAAGTTACGATCTCAGGAAAGGCACACATTTACTTCGTGTTTTTATTCGCGCCATGAATGTATTTCCTTCGTCTATTTTTTTTGTGTGTGTGTGTGGGTGGGTGAGCGTGTGTGATTTTTGTTTTGCTGTTTTTGCAGGATGCCAACAATTGCACCTTTAACTGCCTGGATTTTCTAAACGCCCGTGAATGGCGAAATTTGTTTCAAATACCTACCGCCTGAGCAGCGCGTAACGCATGGAGGGGCACAGGTTTTTTGCCGTCTATTTTCTGGTCCGAAAGACTGAACATCGGGTGGCGGGAGTCTCTGAAGATTACTAATCTTTCCGTAGAAAAGAGTGATTTGAGGAGAAACTTAGAGTAGTTAGGCAGTTTTTCCGAGTTGCCCTTTAATTTTTACTCATTCATCGCATATCAAAGTCCATGGTTTTGCCCCTGAACGGCAGCATTAAGAACAGTCAAGATATTTATCGTTCTAGTGTACATAAAAGTTTTTTCTTTTTTTTTCAGAGCGACGAGCCCGCCCAACCAGATAACTAGTGCTGTTACTCCGCGGAGCCAGGTTAGCTATGATGGGAACGTGAGCTAGCTTATAGTATTCCCGAATGAATGCTTCATTAGAGAGTTTCAGCTTGTGCGCCAACTTATTACTGTTTATGGATTACTGGGTAATTGGATCCGTGGATGGCAGTAGCGACGCTGGTATACAGCGATCGTCTTATGCTCTTTCTCCAGCCACAATGTGTTTGAAATGTTTTTGCGTTGAGCCAATGCTATTGTCGAAGCAAAGTGATAAAAAGGACTGCATGTTTACAATTATCTCGCTACCGACGCTTTGTATGAGCAGTTAAAGGGACACTAAAGGCAAATACTAAGTCGACGTGGACTGTTTACATACCTTTCCAGAAACCTCGGAACGCTTGTCTCGTGCAAAGAAAAGACTTAGTTTACGATAAAATTGGATCTGAAGGGTCCAAATACCTTTATTGCAATTCAAATCACCCGCAACGCCAACCGAGGAGTGGTGACGTTGCATACGCCATTACCGCCCTTTGCTGCCGTTGGTGAGTGAAACGGCGCCCAACAGATGGCGGTACGGTGCGCAGCTGCAGCTGATTTTGCTAAAGCGGCGTAGACCGTTCGGGCATTCCGCGACGTCGCATGGAAGTGGAATTCTATGCTATACTTGCAGTTAGTGCGAGGTTCGCGAGCCAGACAAACAAGCGCAACACTACACGATAACAGAAAAACATAAACGCGAAAGTGCGGGCGGCGCAGAGTCGAGCGAACACGAAACTTTCCGACCGCCCGCGTTGTTGTCAATGGTGTAATGTCAGTTAGTTCTTTTTTGTAAAAGTGTAATAGAACTGGTGAAGTAGTATTTTCTTTCTTCTTATAATACAGCACAATGATGTTTTTATAACGAGTGGTTCAGTACTAGCGACAGAAATTAAATGAGGAGTGCCTTCGTCATCGGGCGAGTACCTTAATGTCCCGGGGGAGTCTCTAATCGTGTCCTGCATTTACCTCAATTTCTCTATTACTAAGGCTCTGCTCGCGATAATATTGATGCTTCAGAGATACTCGAGCAATAATACATCACTTTAGCTTGACTTAGTATCTGCCTTTAGTGTCCCTTTAAGTAGGATACGGTAATTTAAATTTTTACCGTATTAGCTTTGTGAGCTGTCTTGATGTGTGAACTGATGCGTTCCTTTTTCTTTTCTTTCCCCTTTCTTAATCTCTGGTTTTCTAATATTTTCTGCCCTTAACCCACCCCCTGTGCAGAGTAGCCAACCGGACACTTAATCTGGTTAACGTATCTACCTTTTACCTCTTGTTTTCTTCCACCCTTGATTTCACGCCGCGTCACAGCATGCCGATATATGCTTTGTTGCTGCCGTCCACATCTCCTGTAACCCAGCGTTTTGAAAATGGTGATGCGCTTACTGACAATTTAAATTGTATTTTTGCGCCGTGTCACTGATTACTTCCACCGTTCATAAAATACACTCTCCTACATCACTGTTAGTGTCATCGTGAAAGTATCGAATCCCTCACAGGACGCTTCACTGCAGTGGCGGCAACGGTGGGGCATATGCTGCCTGAGCGAAAAAGCCAAAGGAAGCATTCGGAATTTCTAAAGTTACATGGCGCGAAATCTTTATCAGCGAAAAATACTACTCGTGCCGAACTACACTTCCCATACGACTGAAGGTTATGAAGAGGGGCCGAATCCACAAGATTTTAATTCATAAGTGACGCTCACCACTGGCTGGCCGCATTCGCTATGTCCAACGTCACCATCAGCTGGAATTTTCTCGCATAAGCAATTCTAACGAAAGAACTGTTTGTGAATACTGGCTCAAAACCGGCAAGCACCAATCTTGTTATTTGCTCTCCTCTGGATCGCACGCGCACGGAGTTTCGACATCTCCAGATGCGAACAGGAAGAGCTTACTCAATCACGTGTGATTCGTTAATGTCGACACCAGGAGCGCGTACCAAATGAAAAAAAAAACAACATTTATTTTTTCCCCTTGCGCGCTGACCTCAGCCTCGATGTTCTTTTTGTCCAGCGGAGCGGAAGTGGTCGATATGGATAACAAGCGGTGGTGCTGCCAGACGAACTGGGTGCTATTAAGCGGCATTTAAATATCGATCGGGCAAAGCTGTGCAAAAAAGAACACTAATAACAACATATCATAGTACAAGGAGGGGAAGAAAATGCGGTGTTCCGATTTCCGGGCACCCACGGTGAAGCTCGATGGTGCCAAGAATTACCGTGTTGCACTCGTTCGGAAAAGGAGGAGAAGAGGGAGTGTTACGTGCAGCTGGCGACTCTGCAAAAGCTGCCGGCGACTGATTCGCCCGAGCGCCGCTAATCAAGTACGGCAGGGCCGCAAGCGCGTCACAATGCAGGAGATAACACAAGGCTAAGTAACACCATAGCATCTGGTAACACAAGGGTAAAAAAAGTTGTCGCAGTTTCACCTGAAAGGCGAAGCATCAATTGCGATAGCAAATTTGTAGAGAGCTATACGGATCCGAGTAATGATATTATCTTTATCAGCTGTATAAACTTGGACATGCAGCAGCACCGGCAACACGCAGAACTGTTGTCGACGCCGTCGGCGTTTTGCCCGCGTTTGCTCAAAATGCGTGCGGCGTTGGTGACTGTTGCCGGAGCCTCTGATATAAATAGGCACTTGGTGCCGCAGCTAAACGTCGCCTCTCTTCCCTCCCCCTCCCCCCCTCCCCCACGGCCTCTAGCGCGTCGGAAGAAGGCGCGTTTGCTCTACACATATGGTGATTGTAAAGGAGGAAAGAGACGCCTACTTCTGCAGCCCTTAAGTGAGCACGGCGCAGAACGCACGTTTGTTCTCCGCCGTGCGTACACTCCCCGTGAAAGCGCGCGTCCCTCGCGCCCTTTCACTCGCACATACAGCGTTCGGCGCGCGGCGACGATTTCATCTCCATTGACGTCATACGGAACCTCACGGCGACGGCGACGCCGACGGCACAAATCTGCTTTTGAATGCCCATATAATTGCTATCGCAAAAAAACAATAGGGATGACGTTCGGAGCAAAAAAAAATTGTCTGATATGAGCACTACTTCAGACAAGATTATTATTATTATTATTATTATTATTATTATTATTATTATTATTATTATTATTATTATTATTATTACTTTTACAAGTGCTTCGGCAAACAGTTCGTCACCTGTGTACGATGTCGTATACTTCATGACACGAGCGTTGGGGAACAAAAAACAAAATATTTTCGCAATTTAAGTGTTCACTCTGCAATCTAATGTTCCAATCCACAGTTGCTGGGATGCAGAACTTATAATATGAATTAGCAGCACAGAAAAAAAAAATTACGGTAAATGATTTTGGGTTAAAAGGATTTCACAAAACGTTTTCAGGGCCCAGCTTTGGCAGTTTCGTTTGCTGACTGCAATACGTCATAAGTATTTTAGCAAATTCATGAACTTGGGAACGCAGGTCAGATTTGAGGATTTCAATACTTTAGGCACAACACTGTGAGATACTAAAAATATGCGCTAAGAAATATGTACTCTACCAGAGTATCCTGGTCTGCACGTAAGTATTATTGCAGATACCAGATTACGCGTACAACGCACTTTAGGCCTGTAGCTGGAAAAGATGGTGGGTGGTAGAGTATGGAAACAAGCTTAGAGGTCTTTCCGTAAACAATAAATATTAATTAAGAGCATACAATTACTTTATAAAATATGTAAACAGCCTAAAATTGGTAATAAACAAACCTAGTCGGAAAATAATTTTGCGGGATTCGCCATAGCACTTTCATAACCTCGACACCCTCAAGCTATCTATACGGTCATGGTTGCAAAAGTTCCAAGTTTGCAAACCTTTAGCGCAGTAGCAGTGTGTGTTTCTGTTTGGTTGTTTCAAGTTATGAAGCAGCTATTTTTCTCTGTTAACTACATGCATGTATATATTTTTGTTAGCCATTCCATTTATGAGTTGCAAAAGGAAGTTCAACTTTTGCGACAGCGTCGATGTTTGAAATGCGCGTGATTTCGTCATTGATTTCCCATTCACGCTCTGTTTACGTCTCTAAGCGGAAACAGAGCAATCAAAAGAAGCTGATGACAGCCGACAATCGCTTGCCTTCGCCTTTTATCACCATGCTGCATGCTCACCGTCTCTTGGTACCCTTATCCTTCCACTAGCGTCACGATGTTTTCAATAAAACGCCCTGCCAATGCATTAGTAATGCATCTGTAATATATCATATGTATTAAATCATGGAAATCCACTTCCATGGATTACTTTCGAGCGATGCTTTCGCCACATGCCTCTTCCCTCACATAGAAGCAATCTAATATCTGCACAGTAGATATTGTTTATGTATTGTTTGTAACAAAAACGTTTGTGCCCAAGCGTTGATTTCTGAAATGTTTCGCAAGTGATAATCTGTGTTGAACGTGCATTGCCAGCAGTATTTGCACGTGATGTGTCCTTCCCCTTTCTCGTGCATCTGTCATTAGGTTATTAAACGTGACAGGTTTAATGTTCCTTTTATCACGTCATTTCTTCGTCATTTCGAACGTTACCAACCGTAAACCAATGTAATGACGTCTGGTAAAAGGTGTCGAGTACGTGTCGTAAACTTGTCACTAAGTCCTAATTTTGCGACAGACGTTACTCTACATGTACTACCCATTCACTTCTTTAATACGCGTTATTGCTAAATGTGCATAAACGCAGCCTGGACAGCTAGCTGCACAACTAAGTGTAAGGCAACTACTGGCAAGGCGCTAGTGCTAGTGCTAAACAACCATTTGGTTTGTTGGCCTCGGCAAGTCAGAATGTCACAGCACTCATTCATATGACGACAACTGGCAGCTAGTCTAGGCCCGTTGATACGAGGCACATTTAGAACTTTGTTTTTCTTGCAATAGATTCACGACGGGTCGCCCTATAGTGCCACGGATATGTTTTTACTTCATCATACGAGACTTTGGAAGACTATCGAATGCATCAGTTTCCGTCGTGAGCATTAACAGGTGGCCGCCACGGTAATTCGGCGGTATTTAAGAACCCTGCTGTGATAATACCGCCATTGTGTACTAATAATTGTTTCGTATGAAATTTGGAACAGCAAAACGTTCGTTTTGACTTAGTAAGTCACCCCAGCTGTCTGATCAACAACACCAGGCACTCCACAGTCTTCATAATAAATGCTTTGGAGACTTTTTACTCGTTACGTATGAGGCACGCACGCATGAACAAGCAAATACTACACAGCGTTCGGCGATCGTAAAGGTATGCGCTCATGAATACGACAATGCGGCGCAAACGAATTATTATCTGTGAAATTAATATTCGGAGAAGAATACAAATCCGCCTCCATCCTATGCTGTAAAAGTGGCTGTGCAGGGAAGCTGGTGCGGATGTTACACAAGTATACTACCACCCCAACTGACGTCACACGACGCTACACAAGCACCACCACCACAAGCGGCGTACGTCAAGCGCGCCCGCACGTGTGCGGAAGTGCCGCGTACATCGTCGGCATTTTTCTAGGCCGTCCACCAAGGGCAAGTGCCTGATGAACCTAAAGTATGGTTTAAAGGTAAATTGCGTCAGAAAATGCGTAAATTACGACTTACACACAAGCTACAGACACGATATCTTAGGATTCTTGTTCGAATACACGAGCAAACATAAACATGTTGCGCGGGAATTCAAAGACAAAGTCCTTGTCCTGCTTCCGGTCGAGGTCTGTCAGAGTGGCCACGGCCGCTACGTGGTGGTACAGTTAGCGCAGTATGCATCATCATTCTTGTAGGCCTTCCGCCTAACGCAAGTCCGTTATTGAAGTAATCAACTTGCTCCGAGTAAAATGCGTCGGAAAATTCGAAAAGTACGGCTTACACACAACCTACAGATACGATAGAGTCGGACTGCTATGCAAATATGCCGGAAAACATAAGTCTACCACGTGTAAACTGATGCACAAACCCCTTTTCCAGCGGCCGTTCTTTTTGTTCTTTTTTTTGAGCACGCCACGAAAAATCTCGGCCAACTAGAGGCTAACAGCTTGGCGGTAATAACAAAAATAGGGTCCGTTGCACATTATTATATTCGTTGTCTATCTATTCGTTAACTATCTGTTTAGATAGTGCAAGCACCACAGCAATTTTCTGAATCAAAAGGACGACTCATCTTAACGAAGAGCAGTCGAGAAAACTGTTTTACAGATACCATACTACCTAATTATAGGTTCTCACTATCGCGATAATTAAGCAAAGTGCTCATTGCAACAATTGTATCGCATGCAGGTATCTTCTCGATTGAGCATACCTTACACTATACTGCCGGCCCAACATGTAAAAGAAACGCTGGATAGAATTCATATAGGTTTCTTGACGGTTTATGTGCAGATATACTTTCGCGCATGTTCCATTATTCAGGAACATAGCCTATGCCCGCTTAAGATGAACTAAATCTTTTCTTTTTTTCGCACAGCACAAGTGAAACAGCTGCTGTCTTTAGCGACAACGACCTACCCGTGTAGCTCTCGTGGTTCCTGGACTTCCTCAGGCGACGCATGACGATACTCTGGCGCGAAGCCAATCACTGTGGCTTCTCTTTCATGCGCGGTTTTCCTTCCTATATATAGTAAGTAGATATCTCTCGTCCGACACTACGGTTCTGTTGCCTGCCTCGGTGGCACCGTAGGGCCATGTGGCTGAGGATGAGATGTCGGCGTAGAGGCACGTTCTCTTTGAATTTATCGCGGACTCAAAACTTAACAAAGATTTCATAACATGGAAGTCGCGGCCTCGTGACTAAATTTCGAGTTAATAGGCGCAGTAGTGTTAGAACGGTGAAGTACGCGCTGCACCTGCATCTTTTTGGGGGAGTACATTTGTACAAGAACAATAAGAATGAAATGCTGTTCTTAATAAAACAATGTGAGTATGATAATAAATTGCTTATTATTTAATGCGCGGAATTATGCACAACTGGACCTCCGCTCGAGGGTATCACAAGCGCTATTATATGCTACGGGTTGGATTTCCTGTCTTTAAATCAGAATGTATAGGAGTCGAACTCAGCGTAGAAAAAACGATACCATGAGCATTACAGGGCTAAAGTCTAAGATGCATGGGTAGGGTGCTGGGGAATCTGGTTTACTTCTTCACAGACTTTACACTTCAAAAGCTTTCCTCATCAGGCGCACACTGAATTGCGTCACCAGTATAAATTAGTCTTAACATCAGGCGTACTGAGCAAAAATAAAAAATAAAACTGCAATAACCTCAATATGCGTATATACATCGCGCTATGTAAACTCGAGCATTGGCCTATTAAGCAAACAGACAAAAAAAAACAGTTCTGGATATTTCTTTTTTTCAAACTTGTTTGCTACGTGCCGCGCCGTGAATTAATTTCACTACCTGCTCGAAGAAATCAAAATTTCTAATTACAATTATGACACGTGGTGTAACATAAAAACAGCACACCAGTACCAGAATCAAATCAGCGCACAGACGTTCGCCTGACTACGAAATGAATCTTCGTTACTTCACACCGCTGTGCCACAGCTCGCACAGGTCGTCATCGCAACGAGCCGGCAATATATCTGCTCTTTCAATATATTGTCGAAGCGTCAAAAACAAAGGTCGCACAGCCCTGATCAACAGGAATAGCAGCAGTTCGCCTTCTTAATACAGCGCGGTACTGCGACTTCTTCTTCGCCGCGCTTTGATAGAAACGCGCATGCCTGCTCGCATAGTCCTCCTCGTCATCGGAGCACAGGCGCGGCATTTGCGGCCCTCCGAAGGAAGCATCGTCCCGATGCGCAACTTAAGCATATGAGGGCGGTGTACAAATGGCACAGAGTAAGACACGCAAAACAAAACCAGAAAAAAACAACAGAAAAGAACAAACGAAACTTAGTTCGACAGATACGGCTTCATCGGTACCACATGCACCACTACGGGTAAGCTCTTGCGTCGACTGGAGCTACTGTCACTGTCAGGAACGACCTCGTAGGTCACGTCGCTCAGGCGTCGAATCATTCTGTACGGCCCAAAGTACCGTCTTAGCAGTTTTTCAAAAAGTCCACGACGGCGTATGCGTATCCAAACCCATACTTTATCGCCGAGAGTGTAGAGAACGGACCTGTGTCGAAGATCGTCCCGTTTTGCATCTTGGTTTTGCTGATAGCAGATACGTACGCGGGCAAGCTGTCTGGCTTCTTAGGCGCGCTGAGTAAATTCGACAACGTCGGTAGGTATGTCGTCACACTCGTGAGGCACCATGGCATCCTACGTCGACCTGGCTTCGCGACCGTGGACCAAGCTGTAGGGTGTCATTCGAGTAGTTTCTTGTCGAGCGGCATTGTATGCGAAAGTTACATAAAGCAAAATATGATCCCAGTTCTTGTGTTCCACGTCGACGTACATGCATAGCATGTCTGCGAGGGTCTTATTAAGCCGGTCGGTTAGTCTGTTGGTTTGGGGATGATATGCGGTTGTTTTCTGGTGGCTTGTAGCACTTAACGTGACAACCGAGTCAAGAAGTTCTGCAGTGAAGGCAGTTCCCCTGTCTGTGATGACTACTTTTGGGGCACCGTGCCGAAGGAAGACGTTTTCGATGAAAAATGAGCCGCTTCGGCTGCTGTGACCCGCTGCGTAGCTTTAATCTCCGCGTAGCGCGTCAGATAATCGGTTGCGACAATGATCCATTTGTTTCCGGCTGTAGACGTTGGAAATGGGCCCAGGAAATTCATTCCAACTTGGGTGAAAGGCTGTCCTGGTACCTCGACTGGATGTAAGAGACCTGCAGGCTTGCCGGGAGGTGCTTTGCGTCTTTGGCAGTCGGCACATGTTTGTACATGATGTTTCACAGCAGCGGGTAGCTTTGGCCAATAGCACTCGCGTCGGAGTCGGGACAGTGTTCTCGTGTAGCCTTGATGACCTGAGGTGGCTTCATTGTTGCATGCTGTTAGTATTTCTTTGCGAAGTGATGCCGGTACGACAAGCAGGTGCATGCTGCCACTTGCAGAAAAGTTCTTCTTATAGAGAACATCATCAGAGAACGGCAGTCCCCTGGCATAGAGTCGCGGGACGTCTTTACTTCGGCCTTCCAAAACATTAATGAGTGGGACCAGCTCTGGGTCGTGGCGCTGCTCCTGTGAAGCGGTGACGGCGTCGACGACTCCCAAAAATGCAGCATCCACGTCCACGTCATCGGTACCTGCGGGCTCGACGGGTGACCGCGAAAGGCAGTCGGCGTCGGTGCGCCTTTTCCCAGATTTGTAAATTATGGTCATGTTGAACTCCTGAAGCCTAAGACTCCAGCGCGCCAGACGGCCAGATGGATCTTTCAAGTTAGTCAGCCAACAAAGAGAATGATGATCACTGACAACTTTGAATGAACGGCCGTACAAATACGGGAAAAATTTGGTAACCGCCCACACCACGGCGAGGCATTCCTTCTCGGTAGTCGAGTAGTTTTCCTCCGTACGAGAGAGAGTTCGGCTGGCGTAAGCGATTACTTTTTCGAAGCCGTCTTGCCACTGCACCAGTACGGCCCCCTGACCAACATTGCTCGCATCGGTGTGAAGTTCTGTAGGGGCTTCCAGGTCAAAGTGCGCAAGAACTAGTGGCGTTTGCAGACGCTGGCGTAGTTCGTCAAATGCTGCTTGCTCATTTTCACCCCACAGAAAGGGAACATCGTCGCGTGTAAGGCGTGTTAACGGGGCAGCAATACGTCAATGCTCAGACTATTACCACAGAGGAAGTACGATAACGTCATTCATATTTACGCTGTTTGAAGTACTAACTCAGTAGCACTAAACGAAAGCGTACGAATTCAAGGCATTTCATTTCCGTGAGGTATATTTTTGGCACAATGTGCTTTTTTCTGCGCACTGCTTTTCAGTTGTCGTGCGCTTCAATAGTTAAAATCTTGTGAGCGTCTGAAAGCAAAATGTGGCTACAAAAAGTGTGCGACTGTGCACGCAATGTATCGCTCAGCGCATACAAGCTATTCCCGCAATGCACGTGCAACACAATGTAGCCGTTACTAAAGCAATTAACGCGCATCCAACGCGTAGGAATCTGCGTGAAGCGGTTATTGAAATGCTACAAATTTGCCTATTTCATTCCTGCGTCCTTGGCGTATAGAAAAACTGGCGCGCGCTCGCATGGTCTCTCACATCACCGTGCTATCGCAATGTAGCATTGTATGTGGCGATCATCTCAAAGATCATCGCATAGAAGTGCGCATGCAATTTTGGCCTAATTATTAGAGCATTGCGTTGCTGTGCTAGGGGACCAATTATCGATCCCACCACCGGGCACGTAATTATTTTAATGCGTAAGCTGTTATCGGCTCATTCCAATCGCCGTTTCGGTTCGCGATGGTGTCCGCCGCCGATTCCGGTGACCGTCACCGCTATCGCCGGAAGGGCGAAAAAAAGTACCGGGTCCCCGCCGGGATCGAACCCAGGCCCGCTGCGTGGGAGTCGGATTCTTCACCACAGATCCACGCAAGCGCTGGCTATCAGGCAGCGGGAAAATGCTACATAAACGCCCCCTAGGCAGGCGCGCAGGCGCAGACGACGAGCTGCGGTTCAGACGAGGCGCGCAATCAATGCCTGGGTAATTCAAGCAGGCTATGTGACTATTTGTCACCAGCCCGTTTTGAAGATTCCAAAAAAACAATCATCATCATCAACAACAACGTACCGTGCCACGGGTCAAGGGATCTGAGATGTGCGCCACGTATTATGGATACCTCTTCAGTACACGTTATGGCGTCTCCTCGCAAGGTACGAACCACTGCTGAAGAAGCGAATTGTAGAGCATCGTGCGCGGCTACAACCAGGCATCATCAGGCTCAGCAGACTGCTCTGCAGAGAGCATTACAAGCCGCAGCTCGCTGTCGACGCCGGGTGGACAGTTCAGATCGTTCTCGCCAAAACGAGGCGGAGAGACTTTGCCGCGAAGACCCTGTTGTGCGTGGTGCCGAATTTGGAGCTACTCTTGAGCTGCTCCACCAGCTTACGCTGTGACTGTGCTGCGTGGGCCGCGCAGGCGTGTGGCCTTTTTTTTACAGAGACGCTGTTTATGGCTAGGGTTCCATGCATTTTTCGTGTCCGCCAACAAACTCCACCGCCCTCTCACTGTCGTCGTTCGAAGCGCTCGCGTTCCTAGTTTCCTTCCGCTCTCCCTGGGTGGCGGTCTCGTCGCACGTTTCTACTTTGATCCGGCTTCCCGAGCTGGCGGTAGTCTTCCACGCGAATGTATGCCGCCGATCAAAGCCACCAGTCAAAATAAAGGTGTGTGTGTGCGTGTGCCTTTCTTCAGAATGACCGCCGTCGCCGCTCAAAAGAAATGAAATTTGCTTATACCTATGATCTAAGCTGTGTCAACTCTGTGTCATGTGCTACAAAACTTCGCTGGTAATCCACCTTCACACCAGTGGCATGGCGCGTAATTTTTCTTTAATGTGTGCGCCATTCGGTGAGACAAAAGCATCAGCCAGCAGCCACAGCCAGGAGAGTACGGGAGGGTCGCAAAAAAAGTTGCGCTTTGAAATGATCAAATTACGGCTTTGAAGCCAATGCGGGACTATTGTGGCTGTCAAATGCGCTGCACGTAATTAATGTGCCTAATTTCAACCTTAGTGTACCACGTTATCCTATTAGAGTGGTGCTTAATATTGAAATATACATAAAGCCTGAAGAAATTGCCAGTCACGTGATACCACAAACGTAACGTCTTTTAATTAAAGTATTTGTTAATTTTGAACACTACTTAAGGTAAGTGCTAAACTTAATAAAGGTGGTATTTCTCATATACCATGTGGTTGAATAAACTCTAACTCAAACACCACAGCGATACCAGAGCGATGAAATTGGCATTTGAAATGCGGTGACGTTTTATCATATTGGATAACGAAAATTTTGTAGATGTCATTATCGGAAAAATGTAAGCATCATCATCATCATCGTCATCATCGTAAGCCTATTTTTTTTTAGGTCCACTACAGGACGAAGTCTTCTTCTGTGACCTGCAATTACCCCTGTCTTGCGCTAGCTAATTCCAATTTGCGCCTGAAAATTTTCTAATTTTCTTATCACACATATTTTTATACCGCCCTCGACTGCGCTTCTCTTCCCTTGGCACCGATTCTGTAACTCTAATTGTCCACCGGCTATCTACTCTACGCATTACATGGCCTGCCAAGTCCATTTTTTTCTCTTAATGTCAACAAGAATATCGGCAACCCCCGTTTGCTCTCTGATCCACGCCGCTCTCTTCCTGTCTCTTCACGTTACCCCTAACATTTTTCGTTCCATCACTCTTTGCGCGGTCCTTAACTTGGTTTCCATTTTCTTTGCTAGCATTCAAGCTTTTGCCCCATATGTTAGCAATGGTAGAATGCAATGATTGTATACTTTTTTTTTCAACGACAGTAGTAAGCTACCAGTCGGGTTTAATAATGCCTGCCGTAAGCGCCCCAACCCATTTTTATTCTTCTGTAAAATTCCTTCTCCTGATCAAGGTCCCCTGTGAGTAATTAGCGTAGATAAACATACTCCTGTACAGACTCTAGAGGCGACTGGCGATCCTGAATTCTTGTTCCCTTGCCAGGCTATTGAACATTAGAATTGTCTTCTGAATAATAATCCTTCAACCCCACACTTGGACTTTCTCGGTTAAGGTCCTCAATCATTTGTAATTCGTTCCCTGTGTTGCTGAGAAGGACAATGTAATCTGCCAACCGAAGGTTGCTGAAATATTTGCCATTGATCCTCACTCATAAGCCTTCCCAGTCTAAGAGCTTGAATACTTCTAAGCATGCAGGGAATAGCATTGGAGAGATTGTTTGCTTGCATGACCCCTTTCTTGATAGGTATCTTTCTACTTTTCTTGTGGAGAACCAAGATAGCTGTGAAATCTTTGTAGATATTTGCTAAGATATTCACGTATGCCTCCTGTACTCCTTGATTACGCAATGCCTCTATGACTGCTGGTATCTTTACTGAATCAAGTGCCTTTTCATTATATATGAAAGTCATATAGAGAGGCTGATCATACTCCGCAGATTTCTCGTTTATCGTACTGATGACATGGATGAGATCCATGCTAGAATACACCTCTCTGAAGCTAGCCTGTTCCCTTCATTAATTGAAGTCGTGTTACCCTGATTCTATTGGAAATTATCTTGGTTAATATTTTATAAAATACTGAAAGCAAGCTAATGGGCCTATTATTTTTCGAGTCCTTAACGTCTTGCTTCTCACGGATTAATACAATGTTGGCATTCTTCCAATCTCTGGTATACTTGAAGTCGTGAGGCATTGCGTACAAAAGGCGGCAAGCTCCTCAAACATATCTCCTCCGTCTATGATTTAACCGACTTTTATTCTATCTTTTCCTGCCACATGTAATGTAATGTAATGTAATGTAAGCATGCCATGATTGTAATAAATGTCCCACATTGTACGGCTACAAGCTATGACAACATCATATGCTCAGCAGAATAGATGCCTTGCCTGCGCTCGTAGAGCAGCGATAGCAGCGAAAGCGCGACAACACTTCAGATATCACAGCGTCCTAACGGTGCACGAATAAACTTTATTCACGGTACACTCCTGGAATCAAGTTTACAAAGCAAAGTGTGCTCACGCATGGCAACAAAGCATATCAAAAGAAACCGAAGCTGTACTCACCACACCCCACCAAAGGGCATCGGCATAATTGCCAAACTTTACAGGGTTGATATCTTTCTCGGCGAGAAATACAAGAAATGAAGAAAAGATGAGTCCTAGAAATCCAATGTACAATGTAGTGATGAGCTCCTGCAATTGAGAGACACAAGCAAGCATTAGTAAACATGCATCGGGCAATCGATAAACTATCATATAAAAAGTATATGATAAAACACAAACATTTCGTCAATCACACGATGAATAGTCCTATATGTCGTTTACATTGTGTGCTGCAACAATGTCATTTCAGCGTAATTATTTCCATTTCACTAATACTGCACTAAAATTGCTCCGTTCTATGTGTCATACCTACTCTGTAGCTTTGAATTTTAGATTGTACGTCCTTGTATATGAAAACTATTATAAGTTACATTTTCCTTTGCTTTATCTTTATTTCTTTTATGTCAAGTCTAGATATTCGCTAAAAAAGTATGCATGAGTAAGTTCTAACACTTGTATAATAGCTGCATGAGCCCATGACTAGCCATAAGGCTAAAGGTTCAGGTGAAATGTTTAACTCCACTGTATATGTCTTTCAATTGAATAACACATTCATTCATTCACTCATTCATTGAATCATGTATTCTATTTTTATAGACACTGTAGTGTGTGCCCCGAATGTGTGCTCTGTAACGCGGCTGAGAAGCAGTAAAAAAGCTTTCCGCTTTAGATTAAAAAGGTTCGAGAAGAAATTTGCAAGGAGATGTCATTCACTGCACATCGCGGCCATCACCACTTCATCTGCGTTCTTGGACGAAATAACAAGTGTTTTGTATATAATATTGCGGACAACCTTTGATTCAATTTTTGTATTCCCAATTCTTATGTGACAGCTTGCAAGGGATATATAAGGAAATAAAACTAAATTAAAAGAAATAATGCGCCATGTTTAGAGCTTACGGCAATTAGAAGTTTCCAAAACACAGCCTTTGTATGCCTCTATGTCTCGTACCTACGCAATGTAAAATAATTAAAGCAAATTAATATTCTTCCCTCAAACTTCTATTTAGGTCTATAAACACTTTTTGGGCATGAAAGGAAAAAGAAAAAAAGGCCTCTTCAAAAATAAAACAAATGTTTGAATGTATTATGTGTGATATAAAAGAATTCGAGAAAAAAACAACTCCCTCCAGCTCTACAAAAAATATATGTTTAACATTATATTGAATTAAAATGGTTCTCACGAAACCCATAGCCGATAGAAAAGTAAACAGTAAACAGCCTGGTTGAATGCGTGTTCATTCTGGACCGTATGCAAGTTCACCCTTCCAGGTGCAAGTGTCTTGTTCGGTCGGCGATATTTCCAGCAGTGTACATCTGATTTGTAAATAAAAGAACTCTCCTTTAAAAACCCCTCAACGGTATTTTGATGAAGCAGCAGTCACTGCGCGTGATTCTGAGTACGTGAATGTGCAGCACTGTACCGATGAATCCTAATGTATGCACAAGTAAACTAGCCCATAAACGTTAGTCTCCAATATTTCTAACATTTATGTTGCCCATCTGGCATAAAGTACGCACGCACTGCAAGGCACTCCTTGTTGTTCTCTGAGTGCGCATCCCTTTTTATTACGCCAAAAGTGCGATGTCTATACGCGGAATATATTTATGTTTTTGCCTATTGGTTTATGGCTAATAAAGAAGCATTGAAAAAATTTTATGCAAATTTGCTCGGCCAACCGATACACATAAAGATGTGTATTACGATAGCTATGAGAGGTGCTTTCCGCATCGAAAACCTCCTTACTGCTTTTCTTCGACCTTGTAATCACGAAGTTAAAGCCGGCAGTATTTCGCATTATTCTCCTGGTGGCGTGGCTTCAAGAATTGGGCACTTCGAAAACAGTTTGGAGCTTCGAAAATGCTAGACTACGAGGCAATGGGACAAGGGCGGACTTTTTTTATTGTTATTGAACGATTATTGAATGATAGTCTGAAGTGCCAATGAATACATCTGTATTAATTATAACCATTAATAACCATGGCAGTTTCTCTTCCATGTGAAGGAATAGTTTGTAGACATTATAGTCTGCATACGTTTACTTAGTTTGGAATTGCTATGAAGTAATTCTACATTTCTAAATCTAGAAAGTTTGTTACCTGGATGCACCATTAAAACAGCTGGTCATTTTTAGTATAGTATAATAGACAGGAAAGAACTATAGCCTTAGTTTTGTTTTCTATAAGGTAATATGTAGTCAATCTATACAAACATAACGTGAAACATTGAAGTGTCGTTGACACTGTCTCCCCTATAACACACATTCCCGGTATCAGTGATCATGACGTCCTGCACCTAACCCTTTGCATTCTATCAAGGCGGAAATGCAGGACCACAAAGCGGGTCAGGAATCATAAGAAAGGCAATTACGACCCCATTAACACTGAACTTACTACCTTGATGATTTTTGTCAGCTCAACCAAACTCATTATTTGATGACATGTTTGTTTATTTTGTCGTAGTATTCTCGTGCGGTATCTTCTATTTTTCCTGTGTGATTATAGCCTTTCCCCTCTCTAACGCATTGTATGCCCTGAGGGTACAATAAATAAATAAATAAATAAATAAATAAATAAATAAATAAATAAATAAATAAATAAATAAATAAATAAATAAATAAATAAATAAATAAATAAATAAAATGTGCAAATTGGTGTCAAGAAAAATTTTCTGCGTAGAGACTGATAGCGAGAGGTATATTTCCCTAATCCCGAAGTAAGTTTAGAAGCTAAAATTGACACACTGAAAAATGTTCGGACTAACGTGCACAAGGACTTGTTTACTAGAAGTGGAAAAGCCTATTTAACAACAGCGGTATTTTAAGTCCAAAAGAAAACTTGTATCACATAGTAAATTTAATTTTCTTATTGGCTATTCATTGCTTTTTTTAATAAATCCTTAAGAGTTGCTGCAATGGACAAGCAGAAAAATCGCATCAAATAAGATTGCAGAGAAGGTGCACAGCTGCTAAACCTACAGATCGGCATTGTCTAGTAACAAGGGGTTGGTGAGGAGGCGGGGGGAATGCCTCTGCTTTCTTTTAGCATTCTTTGAGCGAAATATAACACGTTAAGCTACGTGATACGCGTTAAAGCACATTACTTGTAAAACATGGGCTGAAATTTTATAGGTTCATAATGGAAACCTTGAATGTAGCCTTTCACAAAGGCGCATTTTGACAACTGAATATTTTTGGAAAGTGTCATTTTGTGTCCTTGGCGAACGTCCTCTCCTCGACAGGCACTGAAGGCCATTGTAAGTTTTTCTTCGAAAGGGTGAACTTGACGTGCTCTCAAAGCAGGGCCTCGAGTTCAATTTTTTTTTACGTAAGCTTCTCTCTTATAATAGCTACCAACGCAAAGTTCTCCCTTTTCCTTTCTTCCATTTTCTCTTAGCCCAAAGCTGAATAGCAGGCTCGAATATCTCTGCATTGCCTTTGCGATAAACCTACCTCCCTCTATACTCTTCTATAGTTGAAAGTTGCTCTTATGTTCCACGTTCCGGGCCTGTAACTGGGCATTATTTTCTGTGGTCTCTAAGGACTTGACTGGTCTGATCCTTTGATATACTTCCCAGAGCCGTCATGTTGGCAGAAATGTAGTTCCTTTCCTGCACCCTCCGCTGTATAACTTAAAAACAGCATGGAGAAGGCTGGAGATGGAAAGTCAAGACGATGAGCAAAACAAAAACCAGGTAAAAGCAGGTGCCAACGTTTCGACAAGGGGACTTGTCTTTTTCAAAGTCAAATATTCGCCTTGAAAAAAATAAGTCCACTTTGAAAAAGACAAGTCCACTTGTCGAAACGTTGGCTCCTGCTTTCACCTTGCTCTCGTTTTGATCATCGTCTTAAAAACAGCATGATACATACAAAGTGTCTTACATAAAACTTCCCTGCAAAACATAGACTCTCTAATGCTTTCTCAGGAATACTCAAAACCTCCAAAAAAGACAAGAAATACCTAAGGCGAGTTGAGCAGCTGAACTGAATACACGAAACGAAAGCGCGGCAGGACAAAGGCGTCGCTGTTTCCTTTGAGTCCCGTGCCTCCAGTTCAGCTCCTCAACTCGTTTAACAAGCCACGAGCCAACCAGCTCAGATGAGCACACAATTGTTGCAGACAAATAAGTTTTAAGCGCACGTGGCCCCACCTGACGGTGCGCGTAGACGACAGATCCGAGCAACTTCCAGGTGCCCCCTCGCCTGTCCATGCGCACCATCCGGAGGATCTGGAAGAACCGGAGACCTCGAAGCGCCGATGCTGCGAACATCTGGCCGCTGCTGCCCATGGCCAGGACCACCACTGACGCCACGATCACGATCACGTCTGCACCGATCAACAACGTGCGACAACACTATGGCATCCGAAACGTTCCTGCATATGCTTTAAAGGCGAAAACCCGAGCGCCCCCAACTCAATGATTCACCAGACTCGAACCTTGATTAAGCGCTTGTTTTTTTTTTTTTTTTTGCTGAGTGACTCTCACTTAGACCCTCAAATCTCACATGCATAATTTTTTGCAAGTCACTCCCCCACTCCATAACCCCTTGAATCACTCTTAATTGTCCTCTCGCGCCGTCGCTTGCGAAAACGGGAAGCCGCACATGCTATTCCTTATTCAGAAAAGAAAAAGGAAGCAGGAGGAATAGCTGCGTACCAGGTGCGATCCGACGACATGACAATGACGAGTCTGACCGTGGCATGTCTGC
The DNA here is from genome assembly GCF_013339745.2 of Dermacentor silvarum. Taxonomy (NCBI): domain Eukaryota; kingdom Metazoa; phylum Arthropoda; class Arachnida; order Ixodida; family Ixodidae; genus Dermacentor; species Dermacentor silvarum. Next base: position 120,277,072 of record NC_051161.1, read on the forward strand.
CAACTTTATGTGCTCTGCTAATAATAGATGCGGCACGCGCTCGATGTACCACTGATGACAGCGCACATTGAGCAAAGCACATCTTCTAAGGTGTCCCGAAGGAGCACCGCTTTTTTTGGCAACCCTTCTTATACTAGGCTACAGGGAAGACAATGGCTCTCGTGTCTGATTTAGGTAGCACAAGGATGTTTGTACAACAAATGTTCAGCCAACTTAATCAAGGCATTCCCGTTTATAAGTACAGTTTAACAATTTAAATCAGTACTCTGGGATTGAAGTTGACGGCGGGACATAAAGTATCGCCCCACTAATAAGAATGGCCTTGTGGCCTCTCAAATAAATACGGCGACTTTTATTTTTGTGAGTCTTCTTTCTCAAACATTGCATTTATCTATTTGCTAACATGAACGTATTCACAACATGGTAACGCTGTAAGGGTCTGCAGAACTCCTCCCTTCTTTCTTGTCAACAATGAACTAAATGTGACAACTTCAATTCGAGTCCGTACCGTTATGACGTGATGAGAAAAGTTTAACATTTCACTTGTATCTTCACAGGTAACACTTAAAGTGAAGTCCACTGTTACTGAATGAGTTCGAGAGGTAACTCTTGCCGTCAACTGCAGACGCGTAATCAGCTTGATGCGCATTAGGGCAAATACAGCGCGCAACGCTAAGTTATCATTCTGACATTCTCGCATGCGTTCGTAATGAAGAAACAAAAGCAGGTTTAGAGACCCTACATTCAGTTCCACAGCTAGTTGACAGGTGAATCTCGCGTAAGTCATATCACGTGCGCGATCGCGCGAATGCGTGATATCACCGCGCGACGAGTATTGCATGCAATTGGGTCTTGCTTAATGAACGCCTCCCTTATCGCAGCGGCATTCGCATTTTAATCGAAAGAATCTTAACACATTTGTTACGGCGATGATCGGCTAAGAATTAAAGGCAACGAGCACGTCGACTTCATCGCCAGAAGTTTAGTTCTTGTGCTCTCTGGCGTATCAACAAGATTCGCGAGCACGGGCATTCGTAAAGCAGGGTGATCTTCTCACAAATACTTGTCCGCAACGTCAGCATGCACGTTCTGCCCCGACAGCTGAAGCTAAGAATCCTGTGTAGTAAGGATGCTGTTAAGGTAAGAGTCCGGAATGTAAGGACTCCTTGCTTGCAAACAGGATCCTGTGTTCGGTATTTTTCCATAGCAGGAAGTACAGTGCTTAATAAATTGGCAGACTAGCGTTTTGGAGCAATCACTCTCAAAGAGCACTTACAAGGGATTCATTAATCTGTGCTTGCAACGTTGTGCGAGAGGCACTCAATCATGCCTCATCTGCTCCAAATACGATTTGTTTCCGCCGGCTGCGCCTCATTTATTTATTGAGGGGTAAAGGCGCCGCTTCCGCGCCCAATCCCCGGAGCTTTCAATCGGCAGCAGTTGCTCTTGAGTTCCTCTGAACGTGAATCCAATATTCTTGAGAATGCGATGCCAAGTTGTTTACAACGCGTTGAAGAGGTTGTCGTCTTTGTCAAAGCGTGCTTTGATCTTCCCAGCCCGCCTGAATGTCCCTTTACAAGAGAAAGAAGCCACGCACAACTCTGTGCACCGCTCCCATCTCATGCTTAATTGTCATATTTCCTTTTCCACTTTCCCTGCCGCCCGTTCCTCGCGAGTTCAGCATTGGCGAAGTAACTTCACTGGCGCCCAGCTATTCGGGCTGGCCATTGGTAGAGCGTTCACATAGAGACGTTAGTATATGCCGAAGCCTTTTGAACGGCCTCTTTCTTGGTTATGATTGCTCCTATCCCCTTCTTTAACATAAGTAATACATTCAGCGCCATTTCGTTCGCTTTTAAATGGTACAAAGAAGACTTATAGCTGTTTTGAGATGCAAGCACTGGCGCTGCAATGGCGCCTGCGCAACTAATCGAAGAAGGGAAAATGATGTAGAATCAATTCTTGTGTTGTAAATGGCTGAGCGACAGCGACACCGCATGACGTCACCCTACCAACCCATTCAAACACCCGAAGGATTACGAGGTCACCTTTGACAAGCATACGTTCACCTATAGCAACGTCGGCCAGCCTGTCTGGGGCACTTTATCTCAAGTTTACACAACTTCTATCTCACGGTGCTCAGTAAAATTTGTTTGATTCAATTCTAACAGATAAATAGGCTACATAAGCCACAGGCAGCCTTTACTCTTCTGTGCAATGAATGCCACTTCTGTTAAATATAATTACGAATATCACGTTGATCTTGGAGAATTTAGCCTGGCCCATCGAAACGAACGACGGAATATATCGTACAGAAATTAATTAACTGCTAAGAACTTGATTGTGACGAGGTCGTGACACTATATTGCACGAATAATTGGCGGTACAACGACAAACGTGCAGTACAAGCGTTTGCAATTTGAAGTATTTTTTTTTCGGGGACGCTCGATGCGATTGTGTGAAGGTACGTATTATTGGCTGCGTTACCACTAAGTTGTGAAAAAAAATAAGGAAAGCTTAAACAGTGCGTAAATGAGGAGTCGGGAGGACTTTCAATTGGCGTTACGCACTCCAGCCTACGTGTAAACACCACAACGACTAAAGGTGCGTGGCACCTTAGAAGAAGACCAGGCATGGAGAGTAAACGGAGGACGTCAACCAGACGAGCGTCCGGTTTGCTACCCTACACGGGGGATAAGGGAGAGGCTGAAGGCAAAAAGGGAGTGAGAGTGGACACTGCGTGTTCGCGAGAGGACGCACAGGACTGTTAACGGTCAGTCAGGTCGGCGCACTTCACCACAGAGTTTGTACTAAGTTTAGTACCGATAAAGTACATCATCTAACTGCGCCGCCTGTACAGTGCTTCATCCAGCCTGGGAATGACAGGTAGAACATGGATTTGTCTGTACTTCGTCTTTCTAGCTGGACCGGAAAATCTTGTTCTAAGCCTAATATTGTCATCTCAACTTCTCAACGATCGTATTGTTCGTGAACATTATAAATAAAATGTTTCAACATCTCTTTTACCCTAGCTTGGTGTCAGTGCCCAAAACTAAGAAGAACTGATTTGTGCAGTCTAGATTACATAAAAGAATAAAAAGTGGCAGCGTCAAACACTACTGCTTTAAAGAATTGCGCGATTCCCGCGTAAAAAGCCGAACCATGAAGAATAATAAAAGAAGATGCCGTTTTCTTTCCCGACAGAGTCATACCAAGACGTATAAAAAATCAATGTGCTTTATACGTATGTATACACGTCATTCCATGGGTGGTTGGTGGAGGTACTGGAGCGACAGATTAGCCTTATCTAAATTCAGTAGGAAAGTGCATGCGCCGCAGTGATATAGTGTTCAAACGCCGAACGCTGCAGTGCGTCGTTACGTTCCTCTCGTCACTTGCGCGACAAAAGCCATACTGCTCTCATTTTAAAAAATGGCAGCCATCAGTGTAGGTAATTGCCTTCTACCCCTTATACTATGTTTGCCAGAAGTGAGCAACATTGCTTTTTTTCTTGTTTTTTTTTTTATCACACAGTCTGCCATTACGCCGAAGAGAAGCTGCATCAGTGCCTTGCGGAACTTATTAACGCGATAGCGTTAAGGCCCCGTGTTGCCAAGAAATCCGGCGTCGGCGTCGGCGTGGATGTCGGCGTCCGTGGAGGAGAAAATCATCTCCAACCACCCCGAGGTTCAAGGTTTTGGTGAACAAAAATTGAATTCTCCAGTGGAATCCGTCAGAAAAATGGTAACGTACGACATTAACCACAACCTACAGACATGCTGGCGTCTAACTGCAATTTGCATGTACGAAAGACATAATTCTGGTACGAGGAAATTCAAACACAAACCCTTTTCCAGCATTTCTACCAGACGCACTCGGGTAGTTTACTTGCAGAAATGATATCCAGATGGCACTCGCATCGTCGGCAGGTCAAATTGGGGACTTCGCCTACCTAATAATACGTTTTGGACACGCGCACGCGTCGGGGCAACAGCAAACAATTAATAAAATTATTTAAAAACGTCCTAGGGCCTTCACATTTTAATATAAGACCACTTATATTGCCCCCTAGAGAAACGTACTTCCAGCAATGCATTTCTGTTTAAAAGTGAAGCCGACTTTAAGGTGATCGGTGTAAGCTTGGTCTTTGTAAGCTGGATTTCCCACGTTCTGTGTTGCAGTGAAGCCCACTGAAAGAAATGCGATGCGAACGGGGCCCGGTAACGCTATCGCGTTTCACTCTTAAAGGCGAAGCTTAAGCGTCCTCAAATTTTTTGACCATAATTATCCGTTCGATTCGGTGCGATGCGCTAGTCTGTCCGATCCCGGCACTTTGAGCGCTTTCACTCCAGTGGCTTTTGCGCCTGCGCATAGCTACGATAGATGGCGAGCATGAGCTTTTTACGCCGGCACTGCACTTTGAGCACTCGCAGCCTCTTCAAACCCGTTACGGAAGTTGTAAGGGCCACCCAGAGCCGAGGCAACCGGAAATAGAGATCTTCACTCGAGTGAGGTTACGAGAAAGAGAACAGACACCCTGGGGCTAACAGCACCTGTGTGCCATCGGAGAATAGATTTTTCGGGTTCTAAAAATGGAGCTCGCAGTGGAAGGGCAGTAGATGGGATGTCAAACAAAGATGGGAGAGTGAGTATCTTGTCGGCGGATAGTTAAAGTGGTTATGAACGTCACCCTACATCCAGCTATATTACTGCTCTTCACTTTCATTACGAGCTGAGCTGGCAAACGAACACATAGCAAGGCGCAAGAGTAGGTATGCAGTAATTTGCTTTTAGCCGCTTCAAAGAAAGAAGCAGCTCATTGGGCTATGCTTATCGGGCTATGCAGCTCATCGGGCTATGCGCAGCTCATTCGGACACCATTTTTCTAGTCAAGCACTTTTTCTACCGCAACGCGGTTCTGAACTAGAGTCATGGTGCTGTAAACCTCAATGCGATCCCATGTACGGGGGCGTTTCGTATTCTGTGTGGTCTAGGCTCATGAGGTTAAATGGAGGTCTGCTGCAGCTTTCACTTGATGTGGTATATATAGGCACCATATGCATGCACCATTCAAAGGGGGTTAACAACGCCCTCATTT
>NC_051161.1:120282269-120318861 GCF_013339745.2 Dermacentor silvarum
AATGTTTGGAAGATTTTGTCTACATGGTGTAACTAAACGCATGGCGAGCGTGCATGTGGCAGTGCGCTGTACGCAACTGTTACTGGCCGCTTGCGGAATTTGCAGAAATGCACTTTTTTATTACGGAACAAATACACTAGCGGCAAGCTTCCCACAACGGCGTGCCATGCACGGCCCACTGGCGAATAGTTCTTGTGTCAACCATCGCAAGTGGACCACTGCCGCCCACTACTGTCGACTTGGTGCAGAGAAATACCGAGGGTGCCGCTAGGCCTAACCTAAACTTCGTAATCGATGCTGTAGCATACTGCACTTCAAACACACCGCCGACCATCGCAATATGCACCGTTTTAAGAACGCTTTATTCTCAATCGCATCAATCCGCACAAAGGACTGTGACGCTGTGATGCGGTCGAGCCGTCTTGCACGTAGCGCAACAGCAGCCAGACGCAGGCTTTGAGTTGAACTTGCCTCGTAGCGCGGCTCTCGTTCGTGCGACAGATTGACAGTGGACGTCGCTTGTCGCGAAAGATAAAATTAAGAATTAGGTTTAGGGAAAGCACGGAGCAAGCTGGCCACCGGAAGGGGCACAATACCTGCCTATTCTTCAGAAAGGAAGGGACAGAAACACAGAAATAGAAAACAGGAAGGGAAGGAAAGAGGAAACAAAAACGAGATAACAAATCTCAACAATAAAGCAAAACTAATGACAGAAATAGAGTATGGCCAGTAAAAAAATGGAAGAAATTAAGTGTGAGGTCTTGTCGCTTGCTAACAAAAAATAGGCTTATTGGCAAGACAAGCTGGAAGAGGCAACAGAGCTCTGAGCACTTGAATTTAGCGAAACTACAGTAGGACCCCATGCCGCAGCCTCACGAATGTGCATCGTTGGACAGGAAGACCTGGGCACTATGTATGTGTTTCCTCATCTCAATGCGCCATCAGGTGTTGACCGATGAATTGAAACCGATGAAGCTACTATGGCTTGATAGCGATAGCGGACCCTGGTGCTCAATAACCGACGTTGATGCCATAAAACAATTTCCAGGCAATTTTTTTCATCGGCTTTACCGGGAGCACTTTCTCCGGGTCCCAACAACAATAAAGCGCAAACCATGCGTGAGCATACATTAGGCAACCACAGTCTTATGTGCAAGGTGTTTGCACGTTAAAACACCGCCCTTCCCTCTGGTCACAGCCAGTGACCCTTCTTTCTGAGGGAAGGGACCCAGAGGGAAGGGACCCAGATTGTCAGGGTCACTGCCTGATCTCTTCACAAGAAAATGAGGGAAGATTAACCATAAGAATTTTCAAAAGCAATCGTTAGTGAGAATAAACAACTTGCGAAGGTACTCACTGAAAGAGCGAGGCCAGCTTGTCCTATTTACTTTATTTGTGCAATGTTAATAAAAGTTGGGAGGAAAGTAACATAAAAGTAATTGATTACTTCTTTGTATGCAAGTGCACACGTGCCAAGTTCGGAGATACCAAATCCATGAGGTTTACGGGAGAATCCATGTGATGATGCACCCCAATAGCTGCAAGCTTTATCGTACCACAAGTGCCCAACCCTTACAAATCCTTGCCGTAGACCAACTGCATCGCCAGATTGCCCTCTAATGGCACTGAGCGCCTTAAGCAGCAGACCAAGAGTACCCTGCCTCCTCACCTTAGCAACAGCAGGGCAAGTGTCGCGACGCACGGTTTCGATGCCCTTGGCATCATACTTGGGTTCCTGCTGGTCAGGGCTCTCGTAGGCAAATCCAACGTACCGCTTCTTTGTTTGGAGCACGCACGGCTGGTACACCTGCAGATGGTCACACATATACACCGATGATTGTAGCCGAGGAGAGACTGATTACCATTAGGCCACGAAGCCCGATTTTAAGGAACTACAAGACCTCAACTGTAAAGGAAGTCCCCTGGCTACGCATGGCTGTCAGCGCAGCTGAGCGCACACGCAGTCCCTGTGACCTGTTTTACAGGTAATCGGCCGACGTGTAAATAGCGGGCATACCGGGATGGCGTGGCATCATGTGCGCTGTCTTCCCGCGCGTTTGGTACTGGAGGTTGCGTAATCTCTGATTTCGGAGATGTGTTGAAGCGAGAATCAGATGAAGCATTCACTACCCGCTGCCGGTGCTTTTCATGATAATCTGTTCCCACTGCAGGTAACACAATCCGCCGCAGGGATGGAGTGGACGCATAAGCATAGCTGGCTTCTCTTAATTCGTGCTGCCGATGTAGAGATATCAACAACACGGCATGAAACTGTATCTTTTGTTTCTCAAATTCAATAAAATTAATTGTTTTCTCATTGAAATTTTCTTTTTTTGATTTTCCAATAATTCAGAAAATTTTGCTGCCCCTCCCATGTAAAAAAATTCAATCAGCAACTGTACTTATTTACCGAATATTTCAAATTTCAATACAATGCAACTTCAATATAACGAAGCAAATTGCCGTTTTTCCAGACTTCATTATATCGAGGTTTAACTGTACAGTCGTACCCGGATATATCGAAACCACATATAACAAATTATTTCGTATATAGTTAGTTAGTTATGTAAGGTTTTATGGCGCAAAAGCAACTAAGGCTATCATGCACTATGCACAAGATGAAAATATATATATAATTTGATGACTTAAAAACATCGTCTAGAGATACAAGTGCATTTTCAGCTAGTATCAGGGGGTGATGAAGTGGTGTTAGTGTTTTGTAAAGTTCACAAAAATATCTGTGTTTTTTCCTCCAACACCGGACATGTTATTAAAATGTGATTCATAGTTGGAGATACTTAGCATTGATTACAAACCGCTTGTTCTTCATTTTTCAATAAAAGTTATATGTGAGATGTGTGTGTCCGATGCGAATGCGACATAGAATAACTTCCATGGAACAGCTGTAAGAACCCCTTGGAAATTTCTGCATAAAAAGTTTATTTTATATATCTGATTACATATATATCAAACTTTTTGGTGATCCCCTTCAGATTCAATATATCCGGGTTCGACTGTATTAGGTTCTGCAAGTCGGTGAATGAATGCAGATCTCTTGAACGATACACGCATGACACGCCAACCAGTGTCGTGAAATCAAAAGTGAGCACTCACCTTCTCCAGCTTCAAGCGCATTGGGCGTGGATTCTGCGCTGTCACCCGGTCAGCAATCTCCTGGCCCAGTCGGAAGGCTTCCTCCCGTGACCGGCCCTCCATCAGTACAAACAGGCTGCACAGTAACCGCATCAAATGGCACACCTTACAGTCGACTTCCGTTAATTCAACCTTGACGGGACTGATAAAACAGATTGAATTATCCGGCAGTCTTAACACACCTTCGAATCAAACGCGCACCCACTTTCTATGTGTCCAAAGCAGAAAACTAACATAGAAATTACATTAAAGCACCTAAACAAAGTAGAAATCTAGCATGCGCCCAATTTTTTAGAAAAATGGGCAGGGGTCAAATATGCGTTGCACAACGGCGGCTGGTTTCCTAAAAATCAGCTCCGCCGCATTGTTTTTAAAGTCAAATGAACCTGTGTAATGCGATAAAGCATCCGAACGCTGCGGAGGCGGATTTGGTATTGCGTCCAAATGGCGCAGGCGATTTTTGGTCAACTAACAAAAAAAAAAAAAAAAGGAGATGCGTTAGAATTTGGTAAATACTGTTATCAGAAATTGTGAGCTACGGTTCTTCCTTGAAAATTTTCCTAGGACAGGCCGAAGATAGGCATTTATGACTGGAGATGATGTGTGTTCAACGCGTTCACTGTCCCCTAATCTCTGCCAAGGCCGATGCTGCCAGAAAAGGAGTCGCTATTTGTCACCTAGAAGTCAGGCACGTGTGTGCTGTCTGGTCCAGTTTGAATTATACAGCAAAGGCCAATTTTAGGATTTAAATAAATTAAATCAAATTATGAGGTTTTACGTGTCAAAACCACGATCTGATTATGAGGCACGCCGTAGTGGGGGACTCCGGAAATTTGGACCACCAGGGGTTCTTTAACGTGCACCTAAATCTAAGTACACGGGTGTTTTCACATTTCGTCCCCATCGAAATGCGGCCGCCGTGGCCGGGATTCGATCCCGCGACCTCGTCAGCCCAACACCATAGCCGGGTTTAGGATTTAAATAAGGAAAACTTTAGCCCATTTAAATGCATGGGCGCCAGCCGGGATTAAAATAACCGAAAAATCTATTTAACCAAAAAATTTAATTAACCGGAGCCAAATTAACAGAAGCCTACAGTACTTGTGTTTGTTTAGAAATGAGATCATATCCCATACAGTAAACCTTGTTAATTCAAATTCTGCCGGACCACGAAAAATCTAAAAATTAAGCGGATTTTCTAATTACTCCAACAAAAGAAAGAACCCAGAAAAAGAAGGGCAAACGCACAACACAAGCATGTCATGTTTATTTTGCATGCAAGAGGACTACTTAACGTAATTATTGATTCAAGATTCCTTGGTATGGTAGTTTTCAGCATGCCACAGTCACCACCGCTACACTCAACAAAGCTGCAGACGACATTCAGGGATTTAATAACCGTCACTAAAGCGGACGCACAGTTGGGCTCATTATCATCCCTACCACCATCTATTGGCACACTGTCACTGACTTCGTCTTTCATGTTAGTGTACAATGTCTGCATGTCTGCTTCTATGTTCAAGTAGTCGGCGAAGCCCAGTCAGCCTAGATTGTCACTGCTGTTGCCATCTTCGTACACTAGTGGAACCGCGCATGTGGCCAAGATTTTTTATGCGGTCGGGACTCGTATGCACGTAACAAACCAGCAATAGAGAAAACTTAACAACACCCAGTTGATATTTACACAGAAAAAAATACAAACGCAAAAGTGCCACATTTATTGATGATGATAATTATATATTTTCACTGACTTCATTGTAGCGGGCGGAAACACATAAAATTAATGCGCACTGCAACACAGCGTTGACACTTCGCACAGTGGCACGGTTCATCAGTGCCCCCATCGCGGAATCTAGCGCTTTCTCAATCAGTGGTGTCCGAATTGCAATCCCAAATATGGCTCTCTTGGATCTGAACTCGAAGGTCATGCATTTATGTACTGCAAGGGCCAGAAACAATTAAAGTTCGTAGATAGATGCAATTGCATGAGCCAGAAACAGGTCATGGCTATCATTTTGAGATTGTATTTCTGACATTGCCTCCACGATATGCGAAGCCAGAAGCGCGACAGAGTATGCCAGTCTCAAGGTCACAACCAGAAACTATGAATTATCCGGATGGATGCGCACAGGCTTTTCAAGTTATCTGGTACAATTCATGCATTGCAAATTCAGACTGAACAAATTCTATGATTTAACTGAATTTCCAATAAACAGATCGAATTATTGAGGTTTTACTTTATTTGGTTTGATGTTCGGAGGTTGTTTTTATTGAATATTTGTATGCCACTTGATTAGAAAAATAATGTTGGAAGACCACTAAAGATCAGAACAGCACTAAAGAGTAAAGAAAAATTTCGAAGGCCTGCAAGTACCAAATGTTACACTAGCAATGCCAAAAACACAAGCGAGGCAGTAAGTCCGCACTCACTCGCTAATAAGCGAGTCAGCACTCAGCAAGTCAGCACTTACTCGCACAACACTCGCTAATAAGTCAGCAGCAAGGTTTTTGATTGCCTTCTGAATAAAACTGCATTCTTTGTAGCATTAAACGTGCCGAAAAAGTTAATGAACAGCCATTTAGGCATTACATATATGTTATCAAAAGTAGGCAATGCAGGTCAATGCAGATTACTTGTTCTTACACTAAAACAGCCATTAAAGATCTGCTAAAAGTCTGCTATATACGTATAAGCACACTTTACTTACTGCGACACAATTTGCTAAACATTTGAAATCCGCTAAATCAGCATTTTTGACACTAAGCAAGCAATAACTACCAGCTAAAATGGAAACACTGCATGAAGGACTGGTTACGCCACCATGATTATGTGTTTCTGCTGCGCAGGGAAGCTGACTTGTATGTTTCACAAAAATTCCAATAGTGCAAACCAATCAAGTGAAATTACAATCATTTTATGTAAGACAGACCTGTCCGTGTCGCCATACACAACCCGTGCACCTGGAATAATAGCCTCAGCCGTGCGGATGGCGTGCTCCAGGGCTTCGCGACCTTTGCTCACCACGCTGTCGGCCACCTGCACCACACACAATGAATCTGGTCAAAAAAATGTTCAAACCCACGCCTAAACATAGAACATCTCAGTAAAAGTAACAAACACTGGATCACACAGGTGCCACCGTGCTGCCCATAAAGAGCGGCCCCAGTGAAATTAAAATAATTTTCAGATTGTGAGCACTAATATTTTCTGTTTTTCACTCTTTCATATAAGATTTTGGACAAAAGGCAGACACGTTGGATGAAATGTTTCAACCCCCAAAGTCAATGAAATCAACTTTGGGAGTTAAAACATTTCATTTGAACCATTTCAATTGAACCCCCAAAGTTCATGAAAAGTTTATGAAATGAACTTTGGGGGTTCAATTGTATAGCACTTACCTTGCATACCATATCATAAAACGCCAACAAACAATGACACCAAGGACAACATAGGGGAAATTACTTGTACTTACTAATTGAATTAAAGAAATAATAAATTAATGGAAATGGAAACGGATGAAAAAACAACTGTCCTCAGGTGGGGAAGGAACCCACGTCTTCGCATTACGCGTGAGATGCTCTCACGAGCACGAGTGAGATGCTCTCACTCACAAGCCTAGGGGCTTGCGAGTGCTGGCGCTGGCTAACACTCCCAGGGTTAATTCTAGTTGCAAAACATAAATACCCCAGAAAGTGGATGGGAAAACGCCTCCCATGCTCAATGATGAGAGCATCTCACGTGTAATGCGAAGATGTCGGTTCGTTCCCCACCTGAGCACAGTTGTTTTTCCATCCGTTTTCATTTCCATTAATTTATCATTTCTTTAATTCAATTAGTAAGTACAATTTATTTCCCCTATATTGTCCTTGGTGTCATTGTTTGTTGGCTTCTTATGATATGATAATAAAAATCGGGCCCCTCGGTTCCCTTTCGTCTCGTTCATTACCTTGCATATACGTCTCGTTCATTGCCTTGCATATACAGCATAGGTAAAAATACAGAATACTTAAACATAAATACAGTCAAACCTCGTTAATACATACGCTCTTAATGTGTAATTGTGGTTTAAACGCAGTCGCAAAGATTCACCCACCCAGCCCTCATTGAACTCCGTGTATTGGTTGACCGCTTAAGCCGTAGTCCCTCATTGCCCACCAAACGGTTAGTGCGTACTATTTTTCTTTCTTGTTCTACATGCACAGGCCCAAAATTGGCAAAATATCATGTGCACAGACGTTCGATTGTCGACTTACGATGCCCGGACGAGTTGCCAGCTATAGTGAACTTAAAACATGGCCACCATGACATAATTTCTGCTCATACAGCTGTTGCCAATTGCCGCGCACAAAAGCATGGCTTTCGAGATTAGCTCCCGGTAACGCGAAGAAGCTGCCGGTAAGGGGTGCGAATTCGTTGTTGCCGTCGGCTCTAATTCAAGTGGTAACAGCGCAGAAGCACATTTTATTGCGAAGCACATTACTGCCGTGACCGTGGACGTCGCTTTGAGGTTCCGTATAAAGTCATATAAAAGTATGTGCGAGTGAAAGCTTGCGAGGGTCAGCCGACTCAATCTTGCACGCGGGAGGGAGAAAGGCGGGGTGAAAGCGTGCTTCTTCTGTCGTGCACGACGCCCACGAGGCACGGCGAGGAAGGAGGGGTGGACTTTGGCAGCGGCCGCGCTGGTGCCGTATCTTGAAAGCAATCTGCTACGTGGAATAAGTGTGCACCCGCGCGGACCTCGTCTTTCAAGCGATCTGCAAACAAAGTGCAACTACTGCCAGTAGCTCTGTAGGCGCTGTGCTTTCGACGTCGTTGAAGCGAGACATGGCACGCTCGCTGCTGCTGCCGCACCTCCCTCATTCCAGTGTATTAAGAGCGGATTTCCGCAGTCATCGAGCGAGATGTGTTCATATTTACCTGTGCACACGTTGAAACCGTGCTTGTTAATTTGGTTAGTAAGCGAAGCCTCATGGGCAAACTGGCTCGCTGCCTTATCGAGCTCGAAGATAGTAAGTAGCCGCTAAACTGGCATTGGCGGTTAATTCATACATCGTTTAGTGCGTACCTAAACGTCGTTCCCAGCCGACTACGTATTAACGAGGTTTGACTGTATATACATCACAGCAAAGGCGCAAATTCGCCTGGAGTGTCCCTATAATTTCTATCGCAATAAAATATACAGCATGGTGACAAACACTGTCGAGCTGCACTTGGTGGGCACGCAGTCAAACCCAGTTACATCAGAGTTGCAAAAAAACACCTACCAGTTCGATATAGAGCATAATTCAATACAAACCTTCTAAAGAATTCGACAACGTAAAAGCAAATACCATTTGTAACAACACTGTAAGGACAAACTGGGCCAATACCGGTGTCACACGGCACACTTTCGATCACGATCGAGTCTGATTCGGATCAAAATTGTCCCCCCCCAATTGGCTCCCTCCCACAGCTTGCCTTTCGGCAAGCTGTGGGAGGGAGCCAATTGGGGTGGACAATTGGGTGGACCTATATATTCTACTTGTGATTCAAGAGTGTTATATAAGGGATAATTTAATGTAAACTGGTCGGGTTTGACTGTACTAAGCAGGGATGACCTCACCTCCACACACGGCATGCGTCCCGAGAAGCCAGCAGATGTGTAGCCGTACGTCACATTGGCAATCAGCTTGAGGCTTAGCTGCTGTGCGTCCAGCACTCGCCGGAGTCCCTGCACAAACAAAGAGGCACTGCAGCAGGTTTGCTCAGGTCACTCATCAAACTGGGCTTTGAAGGAAGTTTGAGGAAGTCAAGCCAAGGCTTGAGCTTGAGCCCGAATACAATGAGCAAATGAAAGTACGATTGCCATCATTTGTAATAAGCAATGTCGATAAGCTCAGTCAAGGCGCATTTTTCCAACACTTTTCCAACCAATCACAGAATGGCCTCACTATTAAAGGATGCTGTCTCGCGAATCTCATGCTGCAGAAGTTTTTCAAATCCTTCAACTATAAGTGGAATTATTGCACCAATATCCGGCTCTCTCACTTTTTCTCTCCACTAGCGCGCTGGACGCTACAAAGTGGAGAAGCCAAGAGAGCATAGCCGCGGCCAAAAGTTGAGTGTCGCGGCAGCGAAAGGGCTCACAGAGGCATCCCATGACAGCAACGCAGACTACGCTACGCAGCTGCCATCTCGGAGGGCACGCGCAACTGACGCAGCTACGCGCAGTGCAAAAATGAAATAATTTTGGCATCTTTTTGAAATTGCAGACATATATGTTTTTCAGTTATTTAACTCAAGATTAACAATTATGTATCACTGAGAATGCTCTTGTGATCACGAAATCAGCCAATAGCATTGCTGGGCCAGCTGCTTCCAATGACGCCACATGACGGCACTGTGGAAGCAAGAGTAAGCGACTGTTCACTGCTTTTGACATGAGATTTTAAGTTTCCTGCTGCATGCTGTGCAGTAATATTGGGCTTACATGTTCACAGCAGCCTCTACGACAGATTGGCAATGTTTTCTCACTAGTATGTTCATAAAGTGTTTCAGGGTGCCTTTAAAAATTGCCGACAAAGCTCATTTTTGCAAGCACATTGTCACTTGTTCTAAGCCCAACACTTGCATTTCTGTTTTCTTTGTACAGTAATCAGTGCCATCATGTTTCTGCTTTCACGCAAGAAGAGCACTGTGCATCATTGTTTTTACACCACGACCAAACAAGGATCCACAGAAAGGCAGGCTTCTCTTGTCAAATTTTATGCAATGAATGTAGTATTGCTGCAAGTATACAATTTAAAGTAATCACCACGGATTGTTCTAAGTGTGACACTACAAATATGGGCCATTGGCATCTCGTGCTGCAACGCTACACATTATGTAGCCGTTAAGTATGTTAAGTCTGCCAAATTTTTTTGTGACTTCAGGTTGTATATTTTCATGGTTAGTAGGTATGTTGTTGTTTTTTCTCATGTTTTTTTCCAAAACGTATTAATGAGGTTCTACTGTATTTTATTAAACCATTAAACTTTAACACCTCGTCGTAAAAGGTCAGTTTCAAGACGAAGAGTCTCATTAGGTGCTCCGTGGCTACTCACCTTGTTTGTGCTTTGGGACATGGCTTTTTTGACCATGATCCGTGTGCCAAGAACCTCGTCCAGCATCCTGCAAGCAGCCGAGAGCTTTGTTAGTTTATTCAGATTACTAAAATGGCCCAGAGCACATTACTGTAAGAATCAAGCCACCACACAAAAACAACAATCAAGGGTTGCCAAGGTGTTATTGACAATAGCAAAAACCTCATGTCAATAAGGAACACCAGAACAAAAATTTGTAAATCAAGTATCAGACGTGGAACTGCTAACAAGCTTCTTTGTGTCATGACTGCACATCATATGAAGGTGGTGTTAAAGAATCTTTCGTCAGGACTTACTATCTAAATATGCAGGAATGGAGTTGTCTTGCTTGCCAACCACTGAAACAATTTTGACGAGGTCTGTTGCCTTCAAAATAAAAAGCTAAACCTGTTGACCTGCACAGCTAAAGTGCCTGCACAATTTTTATTCAGGTTTTATTTCGAAACATGCCCTATGACATTGTTCACTGCTACCAGCCACAACCCTCATCTTTGGGCACCTCCTTATCAGAGCAGCAGCTCTCTCAGGTTAGTACAAGGCACCTACCGATATGCTGATAATTGGGATACAGTGAGCGCAGTGGGTGAATGCAAGATAAGAGATGAAGCGGCAAGCCCTTGACAATCACTTCTTGGTGCACAAGTGTTTACTCACTGCATTTCCAAACCACCTGCAATCACTGGAAATTATTAATTTTAGCTTGTTGCTGCATCACCTGTCACATCACAGCAACAATGCCTGTTGTTCGAAACACGATGAAAGATGTGCATGCACTCCACAGTTAGGTGAAATCAAGAGCGTGGCTAAGAATTTTCTGGTGAGGTAAAAGCAAGTTGAGTGCACAAATTGGCTCGCTGACGAAGTCAACATTAACTTTTTGAAGTTCTATACAGAACCTGAAACACTGAAAAGTTTCTTTTGAATTGAAAAGTTTCTTTTGACGAGTTAATGTGGAAATTAGCTGTGTAAATAAACATACAAATATGTGCAAGTGCTGCGCATCTTGAAACAATTCAAGCCATTGCCCACAAGCCTCAGAGAGTATATGCATCTCGCTCACCGCATGTGCACAGCATGTGCGAGTTCAACATGAACTGCCAATGCATCCTAAAGGTTGAACCACCCACACACACTGTAAGTACATCGTAGCAGCCCTAGTACATCACCAATGCATCATAGCACATTGTCAATGCACCACAGTGTTAAACATTAAGTCATTAAAGCATTGTTGCACTTACGTTGAAATGCAAACAATATAATTTTATTCACAGAAATATGCCGATATATTGTTGAATACTGATGAAATGAGCAAATACCCCATTGCACTGACAGAAAATCGACTGCATCACTGTGCTCACAGTAAATTGCCAAACGCATCACATTCTGAAATCGCCAAGTTGCAGAGGCCGATCACTCAACTACGGTTACACGTGAGCCTTATTGGTACAGTCAACGAGAAAAGAAATCTCTGAGCATCTGGTGAGGCTAGCCATTAAATCTGTACCGCACTGCTGTTCGCACACGCTAGTAAGACTGGAAACCCAAATACAAGGCTGCATTCTGACGATGTGGAAATACACTTAAACCTCGATAAACGAATTTCAATGCAATGAAATTCTCAATACTATAATGATAACTCCTTGTCCATACAACACAATGTATTTAGAAGTTCACTGAAACAAAGTGTGTTTACACACGATTTCAAAATAATGAAATTTCATTGCTGCTGCGAAGGGATACCGAGACAATAAACAGAAACTTCGGCAGACGCAGATGATCAAATGGTTTAATTACAGGCGGCTGCGTGCGAACACACCTCTCAAATCACGCGCTGTGCGACCAAGAGTGACCACAGAAGCGAAGCAGCGTCGTGGTCCATGCCAAGTCGAAGTGCGATAAGACCCCATTGTGCAACGCTCACTGGATGCTTTGAGTGAGAGTGACAGCATGCGAGGGTGCGCCAAGAAGGATGGTGGCTCGATAAGCGCAGGGTACCCATGCAGGCAAGGGGAAAGGGGGAGGGGAGCAAGCTCGCAGTAATGCGATCAAGTGCGAGAAGGAGTGGAGGGCTGGCTGTCCCATGTCTCTTTTTCTAGTGCGGCCGGGGCTGCGCATGGCTGTCAGCACGTTAATTTCTTTCTATAAAAAAAATTAACAGAAAGAGAATGCACAACAACAATTTATCACTACACTCGAGCACTTCCGGCACACAGAAAGTGTCGTCTGCTTGTGTTACAACGTTCTCAGACTCAAGAGTTGACGCGAGCTGCGCAGTCAGTGTTGGTCTCAAGCTTTCTCTTCGCAAGCACCATGGATCATCCTTGTTAGGTTCTGGGCTGCAAATCTAGCCATCGGCAACATGTCAGCTGCGACATCATGTCCCTCTGTAAAGCAACGTGTGCGTGGAGTAGGCTGCAGTGCACTGGGCTATCGGTATCCGATCGGCACCAGCATCTACGCATTAGCAGATGTCACTTCACGCCGGAGGATTACTACCACAATAGAGCGTGTCCGGTGTTCGGGTAAACGCAAGCGCAAGCAGACTGCGCTTGGGCATTTTACCGGATTGGCGGAGGCGCAAACATGAACGACCTGCACGGTGCAGCCACCTGGTGGCACAGAGCTCAACAGCTCTAATATAGCAGTAACCAAGTGTATTGTACTTTGCTGCTGGTGTAAATTTTCGCCAGAAGCGTAATCGTGAACACATTCTTTTTTTTTTCATGTTTAAACGATGTTTACCCTTGGTTACAGCAAGGGTAAACATCGCTGGGCTGTGGTGGCTCCACAGCGGCACCACAACGCAGGCTGCTGTGGTGGCGCTCATGTTGGTGCTGTGGTGGCGCTCAGCCACCATATTTAGTTGTTCATCGTGCTTGTGCCCAACATATCTTAATGTGAAGCATGCAAAAACAAATTAAATACATCAGACATACTTCTACAAAAACACCGCCGGATCCGTCTAACGTATCTGTAAAAAAAGTTGAAGGGAGACGTCAGACATACCTTTAGCCACAGCCTAAGTGAAGCGACACTTTTGTGAAGCAGTTAATCAAATGCTATAAATTTGCACATTTAATTCCTGCGTGGCCATCATCCAAGAGAGATAGTTGGTGTTGGCACAATAGAAGCGTACGTGCGATCGTGGCCAAATGGTTAGGGCCCGCTGTAGTTTGAACCTCGGTCCCAATCCCACCATCGCGCACCTAATTCAGTTTTCACTTTTAATGGGGATTTCCACTCTCCAGAACGGAATGGGAATGGAATGGAGGGCCCCACTCTGCTATACACCTTAGGCACAGCCTTGCAAGTTACACCAGAACACGAGAAGAGAAAGCGACCCACGGGCACGCATGTGCGTTTGTCACTTTTTGACCTGGTGTTTGTACCACTACGCCTGACCTTTATTCCTCAATTCACTGCAGTTTCACCAATGAACAATCAATTTTTGATTATGTTCGCTTTTCCACAATTATTTGCAAAATGCATATTGACATGCACCAATCAAAATTACAGGTTCTTTCTGCTCATCTGATGAGTACCAGTGCAATGAGCATCGCCAGTGAACTGTGAAATAGAGCCAAGTGAAATCACGGGGAGCACAACAGCTTCGGTAACTCACTGCGACAGCAGGCCTCTGCGAATGGAGGGTTTCACAAATGCCACGCCGGCTGGAGACACCGTGATGTGGTCGCGCAGGCTCTGCAACACATAGATACAGCCCTCATCAACCACACGGATTCACTAAAGAAACATATTTTCAGAAACATTGTGTGACAAAATGGCAAATCAGTTCCATAAGAATCCACAAGAGGGAGAAAGTTTCATTATTTAAATTTGTCATCGACCTTGCGGAATTGCACAGACCTATTTCAGTGATGGAAGCGACATTTTACTTTTTGGAGCAGAAGAAATGCCACTTCGGAGCAGTCATAAGTGTTTTCAGAGCAGAAAAAATGCTAGTTTGGAGCAGCTATTGGTGTTTTCGGAGCAGTTGGCAAAATATGCCATACGACTCCTGTAGTTAAAATCATCGCCGAAGGGTCTCATAAATATTAATATTTATTATTTATGAAACATATTGCACATACAATAAATCAACTCAAACTTCAAGAAACAAACAATTAAGAAAATGGATGGTTATCAAATGTGCAGTGAAATGAGCCATATATTTAAAATACCAGTACTTGTGGCAGAAATGACATCAAACCGATAAAGTTGAACACCACGTCATAAAAGTATTCACAATCACATATAACCATTGCTAAAGCAGCAGTTGATCATCGGTATCAGATCAAAGTAATCTCAGTCACTTTCACATTTCGCCAAAATAGTCTGCATTAGACCTCACACTACACTCCGTTAACCTGCCGGTTAGCTCAGAGAACAGTGAGGATGACCCACAAATGCATTGCTCTTCAGTTAGATCGCCAGACCAGGGTGAATTTTTCTTCAACTGCAAAGGTTTTTTTTCTTGTGAAATACTTAACATGTGCCAATTAATATTAGAAGTTTTTGAGATTATTTGCAACAGGTGGGAGCCAAACCCTGATCCACCTGACAGCAACACAAAGTTACAAAGGAAACCCATACAAGTTGCTCAGAAATAAAGCTTAACAGTTGAAAAAAACTTCGTCACGCTCCAGGAATAGATCCTGGGCCTAAGGCTTTTCCAGAGCAGTTGTTCCCCCATCTGAGCTAACCAGGAGGCCAGCAGATCACAAAGCAAGGACATATTAACAGACGTGCAAGGACACTGGATTTGGCAAATCAGGGCACTGATTTGTCATATTTATCTGAGACGAATCCCATGAATGACAGGTGTCCAGCTTAAACATGTCAGCAAAAAAAAAAAAAAGAAACTGTGGCAGCACAGGCCATATTTTAAGAATACAGTCACATCAGCAAGAACTTGTCAATGTTCGCGGAACTCACCTTGACAAGCTGTGTGGGCACCTCCAGCGAAGAGCAACCGAAGGGGGCCGAACTGAAATGGCGACACGACACCTCATGGACTCAATCCAGCACGACCATCAACTAAAGTGAAGACAACTCTCACACCCACAGCTGCAGCCAAACACTAATCTAAAATATTTCCATCATATTTACCCTTTATTTGCTTGAACAAAAAGAAATCTGATATGCAAAGAGGCCTCTATCAGAAATAATATAATATATTATAATGATAATAAATAATATAATATGAAATCGTTTTCACATTATAAGCCAGTACAGGAGTGTGATCAACAGGGGTCTGTTTGGTGCATGTTTTGAAGGGAATCGAACAGCACAAAAGACGCAATGTATTTGGTTTTCTCATTAAAATAAGGTTTTTCCGATTGCCCGATAATTCGGAAAATTTTGCAGCCCCTTCCACGTACGAAAAATCGATCGACGACTGTACTTACAGTGGAATCTCGATGATACGAATCTCACGGGGTCACGAAAAATATTAGTATTAGCCGAAATTCGTATCATCGTAACACAATAAAAACTAGCCAAATTATGGGGGGATGAAAGTATCAGATCGCGAAAATTGCGAGAAAATTTGATTTGTTAAAACCACTCGTTTCGGCATCTGCAACGCCTAATCTATGCTGCATCAGAATGGTTTGGCTGAAAACGCACTAAAAGTGCCCGAAAAACATTAATTCGTCAGTGCGCAGGGTGAGAAAACAGCTTTAAGGGGGGACGTGGCTTTGAAAATCAACTTCCTGATTTCTTCATGGATTTTGATGAAAATTGGCACAAATGTTTAGAATGTCTCCCTGATACTTCCATAAAAGTTTCAGAGTGATACCTTGAGAACATTTTATTGAGCAGAATTTTTCTCTCTTGAACTTTCTGGAGGGCCTAGGGAGGTTAAAAAACATGATGGAAGGCTCGTTGAGTATTGACTGCATAGCTCAATGCGTGCTGAAGGTCGTGACAGTCTTAATTTTTTTTTCTCGCAACACAAATTTTTTAGACAGTCATTTTTCAAGTTACCTTCGCACCAAGCACACTTTCGGGGTGAACGAATAGCCATGCCATAAATTTATAAAAAGTCAAGATAAAAATGCGAGACTGTCTCGACCTGCACTGTAGTCCAAGGAACGTGACAAAAAAAAACAGATTCAAAATAGGCTAAACGGTAACGAAGAAATCAGCTCCAGAAACTGAGCATACAGGCGAAAAAACAGTTTTGAGAAAACGGCTCTCAAAGTTGCACCTTCTCTTCAGTTCTCTAAAACGCACCAAAGTTGTAACCTTTGATGTGTTTTGTGACGTGGGGCTTCTTGGACATGTGGCCTCTGGTCTGCTGAGCCTTCGTTCTGCCTTTTTCATGTTTGTATGGCATTCTTTACTGCTGCCCTACAAAGAGCATGGTGCCTGGGTTTCAAACCAAGTGAGGTGCAGAACTATGTGGGCATAAATATACAGTAGTTCTAGCGTTGTATCTGCAGACTGCCTCATTGATAGCAGCCTCTAGTGCAGTCAGTGAGGCATTGTTTTCTTTTGGTAGAATCGACCATGTTACTGAATGAAGGCTCTCAGCAGGCTTCTGAATCATCTTCCATTGACAATGGCTATGGAGGTTAGGAGAGCCACTGATAGATAGGCAGCAATGCAGCTGCTAGGTGCTTTCCAGCCTGTACTTTTGTATCATGCCTCACTTCTGCAGCCAGGTGTCTGCGCCAGCCCAAGTGGCCTAGTGAATAGAGCTCATGATGAGGTTCTCTTTATGAATTAAAGGGGTGGTATGATAGGTATTGTTACACGAGATATCGTGGCATTACGATAATAGAGTCGGCGCGCGATGTGCCAAGTCGCGGGTCCGAGGTGCCGATGTGCGAAATGCCTCGTCGCGGGTCCGCGGAATAGACGCTCGACGAGCTTAGTCGCGCAGTCCGAGGTGCCGATGCGCGAAATGCCTGGTCGCGGGTCCAAACGCTCGGTAAGCTCAATCGCGCAGTCCGATGTGCCGACGCGCGAAATGCCTAGCCGCGGGTCCGAGGAATAGACGCTCGAGGCGTCGACACTCGATGAGCGATGTGCCGACACGCGAATTGCCTAGCTGCGGGCTCGAGGAGTCGACGCTCGAGGTGCCGACGCGCGAAGTGCCTAGCCGCGGGTCCGAGGAGTCGACACTCGATGAGCGATGTGCCGACGCGCGAAATGCCTAGCCGCGGGCTCGACGAGTCGATGCTCGATTAGCTTAGTCACACAGTCCGAGGTGCCGACGCGCGAAATGCTTAGGCAAGGATCCGAGAAGTCCGCGCGCGATGTGCTTCATCGCCGAGTCGGAGACGCCTACGCGCGAGAGGCTTAGCCGCGTGTCCGAGCATTCCGTGCCTGAAGCTCGGTCACGAAGTCCGCGTCACCGATGCTCGGAATGCTTAGCCGCGGGTCTGAGACGTCCACAAAAAGTGGAATCGGCCACGCTACTGCGATGTCTGCGTAGCGCCCGCTTTAACACTCGTCGAGATTATGGAAACTGTCCGGAGGTCGCGAGGAGACCGCAACAAGCGGAGCAGACGACGCCATCACGGAGCGAGCACCGGACCAATGGCGAACCGCGCTAGAGTCACGTGGCGGGCGCGGCCAATCGGTGGCTCCGGCACGACCTTCAATCATTTGCTTTTTGTGTGCTTGTTTCTGTATGGAGGAGATAGCTGAAGCGGCAGATTTGAAGACGGAGAAATGCGCTTTCCAACGAGACCAAGATGGCGGCGCTCGGCTGCGCCGTTCCGGAGTTATCGTGGCTTGAAAAACGCCGTTTTTTCGCGATTTCCGCGCAATTTTTTGGCACCTTGGCTGATATAACAACTTTTTTAGGAGCACTCTACTTGGTTTCAGTGATGATATGTCGGAATCAGATAGAATAAGAGTTACAGAAACTGAAATGTGATTTTCAAAAAGCGATTTTTTTAGCCATTTTTCGCGATGCGAAAGCCGCGTCCCCCCTTAAATCGTGCAAAAAGCACCGCGTTCAAAAGTTATTCTATTTCCTTGCCTAGCACCGCACCTTGAGTCCGTTCGATCTCAAAGTTTCAATTTCCGCTTTAGAACCTTGTTAGATCGCATCTGCTAACAACCACAATCCAGGTAAAAATCGCGGTCTGACGATTTAGTTCTCACACGGGGTAATTCGGTTGCTTCGCTGCCCTTCTGATTGGCTGCCGTGCTGAAAGGCATCTCTCCATTGGTTGCTGCTGTGGCAGGGGCAAGATGGCAACCGCAGTTGTCTGCTTCGTAAACCACGCCGGCGTCTTCACTTGACACGCTGAGAGCTCCCAGGTTAGTGATGGATCGTCGCTCGTAGGAGAAGAAATTTTGGACGAAGCACGCCTTCGGAATACGGAAGCGCAAGCCTCCTACGGCAAGAAAAATACGGCGATTAGCGGGAGAAACGGAGGAGCACCCGACTGAACGTGCCACGCTATCTTGCACCATGTGACTCCAGCAGCGAAACCGACAATCGCCCTGTGCCATCGGCACCGATAACGCAGTCAACGGAAGACGCGCCAACGGAGGCTTCCGCGCCTCGGCGTACGGTCGCGCGAATCAGCCGAGATCGTATCTCGGTAGACATATCTCGTTGCGACGAGGCAAAATGGCCCAAACATAAAGAACGCGGCCCGAAGCACACCAGACACTCCGTCCGATGGACGGCCGCCGAAAAGGAGGAAAAGCAACAAAAGCGCCACCGCTTTAAGGGGGGACGCGGCTTTCGCATCGCGAAAAATGGCTAAAAAATCGATTTTTTGAAAATCTTATTTTCAGTTTCTGTAACTCTTATTCTATCTGATTCCGAAATATCATCACTGAAAACCAAGTAGAAGTGCTCAAAAAAATTGTTGTATCAGCCAAGGTGCCGAAAAATTGCGTGGAAATCGCGAAAGAACGGCGTTTTTCAAGCCACGATATCTCCGGAACGGCGCAGCCGAGCGCCGCCATCTTGGTCTCGTTGGAAAGCGCATTTCTCCGTCTTCAAATCTGCCGCTTCAGCTATCTCCTCCATAAAGAAACAAGCACACAAAAAGCAAATGATTGAAGGTCGTGCCGGAGCCACCGATTGGCCGCGCCCGCCACGTGACCCCAGCGCGGTTCGCCATTGGTCCGGTGCTCGCTCCGTGATGGCGTCGTCTGCTCCGCTTGTTGCGGTCTCCTCGCGAGCTCCGTAATCTCGACGAGTGTTAAAGCGGGCGCTACGCAGACATCGCAGTAGCGTGGCCGATTCCGCTTTTTGTGGACGTCTCAGACCGTGGCTAAGCATTCCGAGCATCGGTGACGCGGACTTCGCGAACGAGCTTCGGGCACGGAATGCTCGGACACGCGGATAAGCCTTTCGCGCGTAGGCGTCTCCGACTCGGCGATGAAGCACATCGCGCGCGGACTTCTCGGATCCTTGCTTAAGCATATTTCGTGCGTTGGCGCCTCCGACTGCGCGACTAAGCAAATCGAGCGTCGACTCCTCAGCCCGCGGCTACGCATTTCGCGCGTCGGCACATCGCTCAACAAGTGTCGACTCCTCGGACCCGCGGCTACGCACTCGACCGCGAGTGTTGACTCCTCGAGCCCGCGGCTAGGCATTTCTCGGCACCTCGGACTGTGCGACTAAGCTAATCGATCGACTCCTCGAGCCCGCGGCTAGGCATTTCGCGCGTCGGCACATCGCTTCGAGTGTCGACTTCTCGGACCCGCGGACCCGCGCTAGACATTTCGCGTGTCGGCACCTCGGACTGCGCGATTGAGCTTACCAGAGCGTTCGGACCCGCGACCAGGCATTTCGCGCATCGGCACCTCGGACTGCGCGACTAAGCTCGTCGAGCGTCTATTCCGCGGACCCGCGACCAGGCATTTCGCACATCGGCACCTCGGACCCGCGGTCTTAGCACATCGCGCGCCGACTCTGTTATCGTAATGCCACGATATCTCGTAACAATACCTATCATACCAACCCCTTCATAAGAGAACCTCATCATGAGCTCTGTTCACTAGGCCACTTGGGCTGGCACAGACACCTGGCTGCAGAAGTGAGGCATGATACAAAAGTACAGACTGGAAAGCACCTAGCAGCTGCATTGCTGCCTCTCTATCAGTGGCTCTCCTAACATCCACAGCCATTGTCAATGGAAGATGATTCAGAAGGCTGCTGAGAGCCTTCATTCAGTAACATGGTCGATTCTACCAAAAGAAAACAATACCTCACTGACTGCACTAGAGGCTGCTATCAATGAGGCAGTCTGCAGATACAACGCTAGAACTACTGTATATTTATGCCCACATAGTTCTGCACCTCACTTGGTTTGAAACCCAGGCACCATGCTCTTTGTAGAGCAGCAGTAAAGAATGCCATACAAACATGAAAAAGGCAGAACGAAGGCTCAGCAGACCAGAGGCCACATGTCCAAGAAGCCCCACATAACAAAAAACATCAAAGAGAACAACTTTGGTGCGTTTTAGAGAACTGAAGAGAAGGTGCAACTTTGAGAGCCGTTTTCTCAAAACTGTTTTTTCGCCTTTCTGCTCAGTTTCTGGAGCTGATTTCTTCGTTACCGTTTAGCCTATTTCGATTCTGTTTTTTTTGTCACGTTTCTTGGACTACTGTGCAGGTCGAGACAGTCTCACATTTTTATGTTCACTTTTTATAAATTTATGGCGTGGCTATTCGTTCACCCTGAAAGTGTGCTTGGTGCGAAGGTAACTTGAAAAATGACTATCTAAAAAATTTGCTGTTGCGAAAAAAAAAAAGTAAGACTGTCACGACCTTCAGCACGCATTGAGCTATGCAGTCAATACTCAACGAGCCTTCCATCATGTTTTTTAAGCTCCCCAGGCGCTCCAGAAAGTTCAAGAGAGAAAAATTCTGCTCAATAAAATGTTCTCAAGGTATCACTCTGAAACTTTTATGGAAGTATCAGGGAGACATTCTAAACATTTGTGCCAATTTTCATCAAAATCCATGGAGAAATCAGGAAGTTGATTTTCAAAGCCACGTCCCCCCTTAATACATGCTTGCACCCGCTTTCTCCTATCACAGTACGAACACTGATACACCTAATAAGTGTACTGGTAGGCCTTGAGAGCCATTTCGTACGTGCCTGTGGTGATTTGAGCCATTGGGGGGCAGTAAAAGGCATGAATTAGTTTTTTCAGACTGCCTGATTTTTCGGACGTTTTCGAGGCCCCTAGGGAGTCCGAAAAATCAGACATTGACTGTGCACACATATTCTAAACTGATATCAGGAAGCACATTTTTATGCTTACTTTTTATGCCCAATTATTTGTTATTTTAATGTTCATTATATCAAGGTACAACTGTAATTCATTTCAATTTCACAATTCAAGAACCATACCATCAGAGGAGTACACACTGTGTCTTGTTTCATTTTTTCCCCTACATTGTCTTACTCTCAGTATTCCTGCATCATCTGAACGTAGCCAAGAGTCAAACCTGCGATTTTGTGCCCAGCATCGGGACACAACAGCCACCACATTGAGTGGTCATTACGTCACTCTAATGACTGTTCCTACCCACTAGCGGCTGCATAGAGAGAGCACACCAACTAGCAAAACATGACTCACTGTCCGGTTCCTCTTTGCCGGTTCCTTTCCCAGCTGCCTTTTTTGCACTGTCTTCCTCTGAGGGCTTCTTGCCGGCTGCTGATGCTGCTCCGTCGTCGGCTTTTGCTCCACATTGCTCCGATTCCGCCTCTTTCTCTTCACTCTCTTTGGTTTCAGGTGCAGCTTTGGATTCGGCTTCGGCCATGTCATCTGGCCCCTCTTCTTTTAATTTCACTGTACGTTCGAAAAAGACGGGAAGTGAGCGAGCAAAAATAAGGGCAAAGTGCCCTGACACGTAACATTCCTGTCACATTTCTCTGCAAATTTGGAGGGCTGCCTAATATTCAAAACTTTCAAATAACGTATCGCATACTGTCCTATTAGATTTGTCCTTCAAATTGAATAGCTGCTATATTCGTGAATACAGATATTTTTCGAATAGCTTACACGTATTTCAGATCATAAAGCGTGCATAATCAAAATTAAAATTTGAGCAAAAGTGTGATAAATTCCACCCTGGCGTAACAGTAGACATAAAGCATGAGAAGTTACACATTGTAGTCAACTACGTCGCTCAGAGAGCCACAGTTTTTTTCCTCCTGAACTCCTATCATGCACTCTCTCCCAAGAGTACTGGCTCGATTTACGCTTTCAATAAGCAAAGTTATTGATAGCGTGCAATGTAATGGCAAGAACTTGTTAACAGTGTGACTACTTGCGTATCCACATAATTTTATATTAATAGTGAAGAGAGCTGTGTTCTTCATTTGGGAACTATGAAAAAAATTATTCGGTATTCAGTTTAACTTGCTTCCGGCACTATTAAATTCTAATCTGATTCGGTCTCAAAAATTACCCGTTCACACTCCCTACAAATTTCCAACGATGGATGATTTGCACTAAGCAAATCTCCTCTGTGCTGCAAGCACATTAGAAGCCAACCGAGAATTGTCAGTTTGGCATACCTGAAGGCTTGACTATATTACAGACAGCACAACCAGACAGACAGCAAATCAGCTCCCAAGAGTGGCACAAGGAAATGTTGACAAAATTAGCGGTTCACTCGTTCCACGTTGCATAAACTTTACCATAAATTTTTTTCTGACACTCGAGGGCCACCACCTTGTCACATTTTCCAAGACTGTAATCAATGAGCAGAACTGAGGGGGCTGACTTTTTGTAACCACCATGCAAAGCCAAGAAAAAATGACATGAAATTTACAAAAAAAAAGAAGTCTGCGAAAAAGGTAATCGACACCTTACTTTTTTTTTTTTATATTGTGAATTGAATATAACAAACTACACGATGCGCACGGTTGTAAGCATGTTCCATATCCATTTCCAAGGCCATGAGTGGTCTTCGTTAACACTCTCAGGGCTAGGTTTAGTGCTTATACATATACTTGAAAATGGATGTGCAGGTAGCCGCTGCCCTTAAGTCCAACTGGCAGAGCACTGCATGGCGTCACATAAAGGTTGTGGTTCACACTCCCACCTTGCTGCTGTCCGTTCTTTAACTTACATCTCTTGACTAATCCTATCCTTCGACTTTAATATAAACACAATCGAACGAAAAAATCTGTTAATTTGTTAATTTCCTTTAATCTTTCCTTTTTCCGCATGTTTATTCAAAGTTTACCACTCTGCCCAACCAGAATGGCATGCTGAAACAACACACACATGCTACGAGAGATGCTGTAATGGGAGGGAGAGCTCCAGATGAATTTGAATCGCAAGAATTTCCGTGTGCCTAATTTACTAGATCAAGTGCCAAAAAATTTATATACCGTATTAATTCGAATTAAGGCGAGGCCTTTTCCCATAATTTTTTTAGCCTCGAAGTCACCCCTTGCCTTATACGCAAATTTTGCCTTTAGGTGTGGCTTCATGGCAGCGTGCGCCGTAATTCGCTTATAACCAGCACTTCGCGTGTTGAAGCTACCCCCCCTCCCCTTATTTCATAGTCGCAATTTTGCATTTAGGCATTCAGTATTTCAGATAATCCCCGCCGAGTCTCGATAATCCACCAGCTATTCTTTATTGTCTTATATTGATGTGCATACTCATGCTTTTTTTTTCTCCGTTTCCCCCAAGAAAGGAATTGGTAGGTTACCCCCTACCAGGAATTAGGAGATGCACCCTTGCCTTATGATCATGACCGCCTTACAATCAAATAAATATGGTACAAACATTTTCAAAACTACCCGAACGCATTCTTCTGTTTCCAAGACCACCTGCATTCATAACAGCAGCTCAATTCTGACTCCGAAATGTACACGCTTAGAAAGCGACTACAGAGTGACTACACGTCGCCTTTCCACGTAATTATGCGTAACACTCGTCTGTTGCTGCTTTCAAATTTTTTTTAGCAGCACCGCGCAAGTGCGGTTCTACATTCCATCGCCATTTCGAGGTGCGGCTGCTGGGACCGGGAATGGAACCTCCAACCTCGCTCTCATCGGCAGTACGCCACAGCCACGAAGGAGACACCGGCGGGGCCGGTTGAAACACTTCCGAAGCGTAGACTCACCCATTGTGACCGTTTTGGTGCTGGTCGTCGTCGTCGTCACCACCGTGGTGACCATGGTTGTAGTCGTCACCTCCTCCTCCATTTCCGTGACGTCGGGCTTCGTGTCGACCTCCATCGGTTCCGGAGGCGGCATGTCCGACACCTCCCCGCAATCCATCCGGTTCTCTTCGCCGCCCATGTCGAGGATGTTGGCGTGCGACGCGACGTTCATTTCCTCCTCTACCATTTGCGGCATCTCCGCAAAATGGGGTAGGCCGTCTTCGGGTTTGAGGGGGCACGGCATGAGGAGGCTGTCTTCTACCGAATTGAGGAAGCGGTGCGCCGCACTTTCCAGGTTGGCTGCCGCCAGTGCCTGCAATGTTTTAACCGCAAGGTCGGTGCGTCACGGCACTGAAGGGCTTTGCCACCCACCAATGAGTCAAAATACTGCTACTTAAGTTAAATACAGTCAGACGAGAAAGAATGCAGCCTGGAAGCTGTACATACAGTCGAACAATCGGTTATAACAAACTAAACTTCAAATATCGCTGGCCATGCTCCATTTCAATGAGTATTCTGCAGCTATAACGAAGCCCTAAATGCTAGATACAAAACGGTATCGGTTAGCGGCGAAGCGAATATTCATCCATTCACCAGCTCAATATTCCAGTAGCACAATTTACTCGCCAAAAGCAACTTCAAACGGCACATTCTAGGCACTTGTGTATTGGCAAGCGGCTTGTCTTGGCCGGCCCTCAGCCAGCAAACTTAGGAGCCAATTTCGTGCGATCACATCTATCACATATGCCGTTAAAATCATCCGGGGACTCCTTGCTGGCCCTTTGAAGGGATCATGCTAGCATTTCTTTCACACGGGCCCCCCCCAATCAAGAATTTTGTATTTTTTTTTATGTCAGCCTGTAAGCTTATAATAAATATTGGATATAACGAAGGTATTTTCATGGAGATGCAACTTCATTATAAGGAAATTCACAAAGCTTTTTTCTAAGCAGCATCCAAAATTGGATATCGTCGTGGCAACCATCGCATTATCACAAGCCCAAGCTTTGGCCGAATCAGCAAATGCTCTAGCAACACTAGACAATCTAACAACACTGGCCTGCGAGGAAATAGGTCTAGCAGACACTGGCCGACGAGGAAATGTTAGAGCAGACTCTGGCCAATGAGGAAATGCTCACACAAAAATTACCGGCAAATCGGGAAGTACTCCGGCAAAAGCTGGCCAATGAGGAAACGCTTAGCATTAGAAGTCACGTGATTGCAGACTCCGTTCCTCCACCGAGGTGTTCCAGCTCCTGCACGCGAAACTGAGCGATCTCTCCAGATGAGACTCACCGCATTCTCTTCTTCCAACCGCCGCCGTTCCTCAGCCTCCTGGGCCTCCCGCTGTTTCCTCTCCTCTTCCTCCCTGGCTCTCCGTGCTGCTCGCTCTGCCTGCACCTTGGCCAGAGTGGCTGCAAGGAAATCGGGTTCACATTTGTGACGCCTTTCCTGTGTAAAAGATTTCCCCATATTTTGCCACATAAAAGTTACATTGAATTGCACGACTCATACCTATATTTCCCGTTCATATGTGACGCACCATTTTTAATTGCTTTTTCTTCTTCTTCCTTTCTGGCGTTTTATGTGCCAAAAACCAGTTCCGATTATGAGGCACGCCGTAGTGTAGGGCTCCGGATTAATTTTTACTACCTGGGGTTCTGTAACATGCACTACAACGCAAGCACACGGGCATTTTTGCATTTTGCCTCCATCGAAATACGGCCATCGGGGATGGGATTTGATCCCACGACCTCGTGCTCGGTAGAGCACACGTTAGCCACTGAGCCACCGCGATGGGATCTTTTTTCTCTTTTTTTTTTTTATTGCATGTGCAAGCGAGAAAAGTCTCTCTACAAGTAATCCACCGCAGTGGCCGCATTTCTAAGGGGACGAAATGCAAGAGCACCCGTGTCCCATGCATGGGGGTCAAGTTAAAGATCCCCTGCTGGTCAAAATTACACTACGGCGTGCCTCCTAATCAAACATGGTTTTGGCACGTAAAACCCCAGAATTCAATTCAAGTTCTTTCTACTAGTCTTCACAGCGTTGCCCGTCATGCATAAAAGAGTACGATTAACTCTAATGACATTCCTTCATTTAAAGGAATATGAAAAAAAAAGGAGTTACGAAAAAAAAAGGAGTTTTGAATTTTCTTGACTACTAATTATCAAGACACTAGCCCATGACCATCATATCTAACATTCTTTACATCATATGTAACATTCTTTACAGTCTGACGCCCTCAACGCCTTTGTCAGCATAGCTTAACTCAGTGTTTATTGAAGTATGAGGTTCATTGACAGCTTTATAAAATTGTCTGTATGACAGACTTTTGCTTATGTGTGCCTTGCTCAGCATTACAAAAATGAAAAAGAAAGAACAATCTTGCAGTAGTACCACAGAACACAAGAGCTGCACAAGGTCAATAAAATTGGGAGAAAACCACTCGAGGAGAATTGTCAAAATCAAGTGATAGCTCAGACGTGCTGCTGGGTACAGTTATGGGTTAGCTCCTTTGGTTAATGCATAGGCCCTTATTACAATCTTCATTAATACACTTGCAAAGAAAAATATAGTGCACTGGGGCACTATTTTAGAGCAATCACTCTTGAGGGTACCATCACTTTTGTGCGACTCAGCACAGAAGACGTTCAAGCATACGGCTGAACGTGCTCCCATAGAGAGCTTGACAAAGTGCCAGAAACAATGTTGACCACATATGCCAATGCGTCCTGCACCGAGTTGCGCATAATCTTGCAAAAGTGATCGCTCGAGAATACCGCCCGTGCTGCTATCAGGAACAGGCCACCAAGTTGGGACCTTTGATTACACTGCCTCCTATACCAGACCAGTTCACTCGGCCAGACAGGCGTCCATGCTAAGTGCCGGGAGGAGCCAAAGAAAAGCTTTGCTTCAAAACAGGCAGATGCAAAGTACCGTTCTCGGAGTCCAGGTAGGTTTTCCGGTTTCCCTTGGATGAGTTCGTGAGCTTCTCGGTGAGCTCCATGTGCCGGACGATCTCGTCGCGGAACTCGGCGATGGTCCGGCACAAGTCCAGCTCCAGATCTTCCGCATCGAGCACGTCGAGCAGCTCCTCCAGCTGCGCTGGCGTAGAGTAGTAGAATGCCTCGTTGTTCTCCCCTTCCCTGAAATAACAAGTACAGAGTTTTCGCATTTATATGGTGTGAGGCAAGTTGCCGAGTTTAGGGATCTGGAAACCCCACAGTCAATGCAATATATCAACAGCCTTGAACAAAAATAACTTGTTCTCTGCCAAGTTGGCTGATATTTGGTGAAGCCATTGTAGCACTCGTGGTGTCCGGTCTCCTATTCTTTGTATTTGTTTCATTTGCGCTACAATGGTGTCACGAAGACTTCAACAAATTTAGACTGGCTGTCAGGCTTGTGTGCAGTGAATGCTCTACGCTTGATTCACCAGCCGAAACTAATTAACTCTAATGACATTATTTCACTTGATGCAAGAAAAAAGAAGTAACACTTTGAATTCTGACCAAACGAAAATCTCACCCTTGATGAGTCAACAGAAAGTTCAATAAAACCCTAACCATGATGAAACATTCGCAATTTACATACCTTCCTACACTAGCACAGTAAACTCAGCTGCTGAGGATACCTTTTGCGATTATCAGTGCACTACACAAGGTAATAAAACATGCGAAGTGTACCTGAAATGACCTCAGGTATTTAAAAAGAAAGGAGTAGAAAGAAAGCACATATAAATAGAGGGTCCCAGTACTGCATTAAATTCAAATGAAAAGTATTGCTGTATGCCCATGCAATCCACATATTACAAGCACATTTGTCAACAGCGCTTGGCAATCTAACGATGATTAAAGAAAATCTCCAACACTTGCAGCAAACAGTAAAAAGCATAGCCAGTTCACAGCTTAGACACAAAATGCTTCTTCACATTTTTATTCCAAGGTTTCATTCCAGCCACCACAACCAAACGAAAAAAGAAAAAAAATATATATATATACCATAAGAAGCCAACAAAAGTCCAGAGTTTGAAGTATATGGAGCAAATATCCCTTTCTTGTCGTTCATATATACATATACATCATTCCAATTAACCACAACAAACGTGGACCCACATGTACAGCTAGAGAGGCCTTAAAGGCCGACTGCACCGAAGTTTCACTTAGGGTAAAGTGGTTATAAATGAGTGCAATATACCACTGAAGCAATCTCGGCAACACTGCAAGACTGGTGACCATCTATTTTTCTTATTAGTAACCTTCAAAAAGCCCCTAAGCTGACAATGCCTGCACGAGGTGGTTTGAAGATATGAAGTCTAAGCACGTCACCTCCGAAAATTTTCAGCACACTGTGGGCGCCACCTAATTTCAGAGGCGATGCCGAGGAGAGCTGTGTAACAAGTCATGCATCACTTCCAATGAGAAGTAATGGTTACATTTTTTTTCTTCAATTTCAGTATCATGAACGTCCAACTTTGTGAGCCTTTCGAGACACATCCACCGGTATTTCAAATGTAAAATTTTGCATAGAGTGCTTGCATACGCATTATCTGAAACAAGGCGTTTTACGCATCCTAGAAACTTCTTTGTAGGTGGCCTTTAAGTAGGAAAAAAAGTTATCAACAGACCAATCAGAAGCTGAGGTTTCTTCAGTTGCACAGTCATAAATATCAACAGGACCACCGCGCACACGTCAGCTCAGCGAAATCGCAAAATGCAAGCTACTCACACAAAGATCCTTCGACAGAGAAACCAGTACTTTCTGCCATGCCGGTCGAGACCCAGGCATTCTTGTCGACTGAGCAGGCCCCCTTTCTCGATGTCTGATATACAGTCTGTGACCCCAGACACCTGCAAAAATAATTGTACAAACAATGAAGCAGGCAAACAGACAGACAGACAAAGGTCAAGGTGAATGCACATAAAGTGAACAAACAAACACGCAAACCAGATCATTAGGAAATCCGCAAGTCAAAGAAGGGTTCATTCCCCTTTAAAATTTACTTTTCCATAAAACTTCCACCTCCCTGTGGATTTCTATGGAGCCCGTTTAATCAACCATTGTTCCAGTTTATCACGTTGCAAGCTTATTAATTCACCATCCTGCTGCCATCTGCTAGGCTACAGCCTAGCTCAACTAGTAGAACGACTTCTCCCTGGTAAGGCAGGGGTCTGAAGCTTGGCTCTCAGACAAAGGTTGATATTTCGCTACAATTTTTTTTTTCTTTTATTTCTATCATTTTCTTGTCATACATTCCACTGAGAAGTTGACTTGTTGGTCGGTGAACCAGATTGCGAAGCAAAAACAAAAGAAAAAAAAATCTACAGAACTGCACCTCTAGGTAAATATTTTCTGCAATTCGGCTGCATTTCCTTAGAAGCTGTCAACAGCTATCAAATGGATGGGGGAAGGCAATTAAAAAATGGGGGGGAAAAAATAATAAAATAATGTCCTGGTGAAACTGGAGTGTGTGTGTGTGAAATATATGCCAGATGCCTATTTACTATGCGAGATCATTATTCCTTCGGATTGCCAAGACAAACAGCGTAAGTGCCCCGTGTCCTGGCGGGGCCTTTGCTGCCCACAGGTGGTATTCTTGGGCCTTCACTTTCGGAAATATTTTCACTTTGGCGAGACTTCGTGAGACTAGCGCAAGATGCATCAGTGTCCCCAAAACAGTGTTCGTGGCACAACAGTAAGCACGCTGTACGCAACTGACACCTGGGCGAGTCTGTATCAATTCATACTGTGCATTGATTAACTAATGCACAGATGACAATGATTCAGAAATGGACGACACCAGCACAAATTCTGTCAGCTGCCTATTTCGTTGACAGAAAAAGAATTTGCGTATAAGTGCAGCACATGTTGCGGGATTGATTGAACAATATTTCCTACGCGTCAAGTGTTGTTTGCTCGCAATGTTTTAGTGAGGTTGTTTGATAACTTTCTTTTTTGCTACCACATGGATGTTTTCTTTTTACGACTAGGTGGTGCTTGCACGAGATGTATTATGCTTGAAATGTTTTGTGCTTTTTTTCTTCTTTCGTTTTCTTTTTAGCGGTTGTTTCTTTTCATCCTTTTTTCCCTTAGTCGGATAGGACACCAATGTCGTCCGCCCGGTACAAAAGGTAAATTGGCCACAAGATATCATCATCATCATTGTATAAGTAACATGCGTTTCGGTAAAAAAAAAAAAAAGTTTGCACTCATGTCATCCATGTTAAATTGTGGGGTTTTAGGTGCCAAAATCACCATATGATCATGAGGCACGCCCGTAGCGTGCCTCATGTGCCAGACTCCGGAACCACTACCTATGGTTCTTTAACCTGCACCTAAATCTAAGTACACGGGTGTTTCCGCATTTCGCCCCCATCGAAAAGCAGTCACCATGGCTCGTCTGTGTGTTATTAATCTTGGCAAAGTGCCAAGAGTGCTTTCAGCAATATATTTCTTGGAAGCACTTCACTCATTCCAAGGCGTCTTTGAGGCTTCAAATAAAAGTGGTTCAGGGCCCCCTTAGCATCACCTAAACATATGTGCATTCCACCAACGTTAGAATGCTGTTGCTGGAACTAGAAATGAAGCCGCAACCTTACATGTAGCGGCAAATCACCGTGGTCACAGAGCCACTTTGGTACGTATACTCAGCAACTGTACAATATAGACAGCAATCATAATTAGGCTCAACCGCCATTTTCTTTTGTTCGCTGTAATTTTAAAACCCAAGCAAGCTAACGCTCTTACACTTCATTTAACACCGATGTGCCGAGTAATGTATCAGGCATTTCAACCCTATCACGAAACTAACAAACCAAACTTGCTTTAGAACAATGAAGTTGAACTTAATATAAACAACTAAAGCATTTGCAGTACCAGGTTTGAAATTTTAAGCATCTTGTTTTTGGCATGAAAACCAATCACAGCAGCTGCCTGCAACAGTGCCAAAAGGGACATCTAATAAAGACAACGCAATAATTTTTCACTACTTGCGCAGCAGCGGTTTCCCAAACACATTTTGATACCTTTTGCATTACTTAACATTCTTCATCTTAATTTTTTTTTTTTTGTACCTTAGGCCTCTGCTACAGGGACCTAAACAACACCGGAATACTTAAAGAAAGCCAATTAACATTTAAAACAAGAGTACTTTTTGTGCCGACTGGGATATTCCTACCCAAAAGCAATAAGCAGAAGGGTGCTGCTACCTAAAGAGCAGCAAAAGAAAAAGGGGCACCGAGGGACTCAATTTTGTTAATCATAACCACATAAAGCCAACAGACAACGAAGCCAAGGAAAGCATAGGGGGAAATTAAGTGTGGTTGAAACTGGAGTGTAGAAAATAATGAAGAAAAGAAAAATGAAAGCGGACAAAAAGATAACTTGTCGCCGGCGGAAGCCGAACCCGCAACCTCCGCATTACGTGTGCGTTGCACTACCAATTGTGCTACGGCGACGGCCATCAATTCGTCCACTAACTGGAGTACTTATGTTTACTAGACCTAGCCCTAGGTGTGTTGGCCAGCGCCACTCAGAACCATGATGGCCAGATGTGGAACATCCTTGCTAGCCCGATGGCTGTCACGTAACACATGTTCCTACTTCAGTTGAGGTTAGGAACAAAACGCGTAAAGCTGGGCAGGCCATTGACCGTGTAGGGCAGATAACCGTGGTTAAATAAGTGTTACAGTATGGGTCCCAAGGGAGGGGAAGTGCAGTCGAGGATGCCAGGGAACTGGGTGGTGTGATGAAGTTAGGAAATATGCAGGCACAGAATGGAGTAACCAGATGCAAAACAGGGGCAGCTTGAAATCACCAGGAGAGGCCTTCGGCCTCCAGGTGACATAAAATAGGCTGCTGCTGGCAATTAAAAAGACACGGGTCATGAATAGTCGATGGGCCCTCTTTGATTATCCCTCCCTGACAGTCCCCAGACTGCACGAGGCGGTGCTTTCAGCCAATGAGCATTGCTTATGCAATGTCTCGGGCAGTCCGGGACGGATAATCCAGGAGGGTCCAATGAGTAATGCTTGTCAAACTGCCAGGACCTATAGCATAGTTTTGTTTCCATAGACTTGTCCCAGCGGCTATCGCAGCAATTTTACGAGCATGCCTTAAAGCGGGAACCAAAGGTTTCCACTGGGAAATACAACATCAAGGCTGCCTGCATCCTGCGTTTGTCTCATCGGGGAATTGGACACCCTTCCCAGACGCTAAGGACGAAGCGCACAGAGGCAAGCAGAAGGCGATGATGCCGTAGGGGCACCCATCTGGAAATGCGCACGCGTCCAGACGTAAAAGATAAAAAGCAGCTGACAGGCGTGCGGCGCTGCCCTTGTCAGGCCCTGAATCGCATCGTTTTTATCTTGTGTTTGCAGCTACTTAGAGAGTCAGAAACTGCAACCGTGGCAAAGAAATGCGTCCCCTGCCACCTTTCATGGACTGCTTGCAAGCAGGTGGGCCATTGCTGCTTTTCACTCGGCATGTAAGGGGAGAACCTAGAAATTAAGCCATCAATGTCCAATGCGACATGCTTAGAGCAATTTGCATCTCGCATTTTACAAAATGCAAAATGCTGGCAGGTGTGCTCTGGTCACAGACGTGACGGAGTTCCCGATGTCAGTTTGCAAGCAGGCTGAGTATGGTGATGATGCTTTCAATGAAACATTATCTTGCCATCTAAGAACACCTGAAAGCCAACAGCACACAACATCTTGGGTAACTTGATTGCCATTTCTGAAAACTCATGAGCCATATGAATTCCTTATGCTACACCCCCCCTGTTAATGAAAAGAAAAAACATTTTAAAGCTGTTTGGGAGATCAGAGACTTCCTCACGCAATAATAAACATTCAGTCCCATAATGAAACAAAAAAAACCTCCATTATTTTTAATAAAATAAAAATAATGACGTGGCCTCCTCGCATTTGCATCACACCCTGAAGGTGATTCACAGCAAAAGCAGACGCAAGTTTCCTTGACAAGCTGGCAACTAGCCAGTAAACCAAGTTAAGCCCTGCTCCAGCACTATAAACCATTTCCGCACACACAGAAGCCACGCGGCTGATAATGAATAGCCAACAAAACAAAGGTGGGTCATTCATTTAGAAAACTTAAACCTACACAGCATTAATTGCAACCATAAAAGTAGGCACTAGGTCTAGCTAGTCGCACATAAGCACTGTGGATACCATGAGGTTTGTACCAAGAAACTTTTGCATGCTGCTATTGACCGTTTCAAGAGGGGTCATGCAGAGTGCACAACGCACTCCAACAAACACAGTTAAAAAACCAATAAAGTGGTTGTGTACTGTTTACCGTGTTTCTTGGACATTGTCTTACGTGGGTACCACTGCACTATGGGTTTGGAGAAAGTTACCAAGAGGTCATGCGACACACTGTTGGATGTCAGTCAGGCGAGTACCATCGTACTCATTCTTATAAAACAGGACATCACCGGGACCTGATTTAATGTGTTCACAGTCGTGACACCAATACTGTCCCAAGACTGCATCATCTCACCTAAGAAAAATCCTTTCCTGGCAAAAATTTTGCTTTTTTGATTCATTTTGCAAAACTAATCCATTCCTTCTACTTGACTCAATGTGTCTTTTTGTGTGACTTTCATGAGTCGGCATTCTCATATGTAAGCATCCTCCAGCAAGGTTACCTTTATTTGTCTGACCAGGCCCCTGCATGAGTCAGCTTATATCTTTATAGCTTGCACAAATACTCAGCTGGCTTTATACTTGAGAATGTGTTATGTCCGCCTGGCCACGCAACAGAAAGGAAGTTGGCTCAATGTCGAATAAACGTGATGAGATACTGTGAAAGGTCAGTACTACACAAGGACGCACCTTAAGCCTGTTTCACATGGTGCGATTTTGTTTGCGAATTCGCAACTGCGAGAAATAGGCCCCCGCCGGACCCTTTGTGCGTGCGATTTTTCGATGTTCAGCGTACTGAACTTCTCAGCGAAAACGCAGATGCGGTAGTAGCCACTGTAGCGGTGGAAACAGACAACCAAAAGGAGGCGGCTCGCTCATACGTCATCACCAGTCAGAATGCTTAATGAGTATGCGAAAAACGCAGCTGTTGTAGATCCATGTGAAATGGGTTTTACATGCACTACTGCACAGACCCTAAAAAATGACCTCATCTTCATTAATTAATTCACCTATGCAGCATGAGTTTGTTAATGACACACAATGTGTGCTGATTAGCATGTGTACGACCCAAAACGTGCAGTGAAAGTCGCTTCCTCCACCTTTTGGACAGATTGTTGCATTCATGACGCAGCTGTCGCATACAGTAATCAAATAAATTACACCTACTCAGGTTCCAAATACACTAACACTCACATTGCCTGTTACCGGCAGCACACTGCACCCACTAAAGATATTTATATATGCCGTCTTCAGCAAGCACAGATTAAACAACATCCTCGCTAATGTCTGCCGTCATCAACAGTGTGATCATGAACATATTGCACCTTCTACATCACTTTTCAGTTCGTGAGGCCTGAACATCTGGAGAATCTTGACAGCTCCCCTGGAGATCTCTCACCGACGAACTAGCAAAACCTGAGTAGTCGCCATCTCAGGCACACACGAACGAAACTGCCACCGTTTTCACACGGTTCCTGAGAAAGTATGAACAAGCTGGATAGTTTCACACACTCGGCAACGTTGACAACACCTGCAGGCATCCTAAACCAACTGTCAAAAAATCATCCACGACACGCATCGCAGAAAAGCCTGCTCGAGGCCACTCAACACGCCATCAATGCGAATCAAAACGGGCAGTTGGCCGGTTTCTAAGCATTTCGCAAAACAATCTCGACACCAACCCTCGCAAGCATCTCACTTCAGCCATCAGCATCAACAGCCCACCCGCGTCAACACACCCACAATCAGGCACACATTTCAAATCGGCCGATCATCAGCAATCCACACGTGAAAAGGTGAAGCGGCAGTGGGGGAGACACCTTGTTGCGTCGTTCTATATGTAATACCTGGTTGGCCTGACAGACGGTGCAGATCCAGTCCTCGGTGGGGACGTCCTCGAGAGGCGGGTCGAGGCAGGCCAGGTGGTAGACGGCCGGGCAGGTCTCGCAGCACAGCAGGTCCCCCAGCTTGTGGCACACTCGGCAGTGATCGTCGTGCTTGGGCCCACGCCTTCGCTGGTGATGTCCTCGCGCGCCTGCGCCGTGGTCAGGAACTGGTCGCACAGAAACTCGAGCACGTTCAGCTTGCTCGCCACCGCGGTGAACGGGTACTCGCACCGCTCGAGCGCGGCCAGCATGGGCCGGTACTCGGGGTCGCTCGTCAGATACATTCGCAACACCGCGGGCCACGTCACCGCGTCCACCATGTACAAGTGCACGTTGATGCTGTCCTTGAGGTCCTGCGGCCCGAACTGGGTTCCCGCCGCCTCCTCTTCGCGCAGGATTGCGCGCAGCAGCGCGATGTGCGCCTCGGACAGGAGCGCCGACTGCTCGTCCGACATCAGG
This sequence comes from Dermacentor silvarum, assembly GCF_013339745.2. Lineage (NCBI taxonomy): Eukaryota > Metazoa > Arthropoda > Arachnida > Ixodida > Ixodidae > Dermacentor > Dermacentor silvarum. The sequence continues at coordinate 120,318,179 of NC_051161.1, forward strand.
GCGACGCAGAAGTCCTCGAATCGGAACGGCGTGAGCCGCAGGATGTTCCTGAAGTGCCGCAGCGTCTCGTAGATGCTCAAGGCGCGCATGATGTGGCACGTGGGCAGGATCAGGTCCTCCGAGCTCTTGGGCAGCGGCCAGCGCAGGCAGCTCGCGCTCCTGCAGGAACACGGGGCTGTGCGCCCTCCGCGAGGACGAGGTCCATTTGCGCTTGGCGGGAGTCGTGCTCGAGATGGTGCTGTAACTGCTCTGCGAGTACACGCTCACGTCGTCCGACTCGTAGCTGGCCACCGAGCCGTCGTCGTCGTCTTCTTCGTCCTCGGCGCGCTGGTAGTCGCTCTCGTCGCCGCTGGACGGAGGGGGCGCCAAGTCATTGTCCTCGTCGTCGCCGCCGCCTCCGAGCACAGTCTGAATGAAAGACCGAACCTTCTGCGATTTTTCGCGGAGCCTCTGCTTGAGCTGGGGCTGCGGCGTGCTGTTCTCATACTGGCGCAAGTGAAGACCCAGGCGCGAGCTCTGGGCGCTGGAGCCAGCGTACAGGTAGCGAGGCTTCTTGAGCAAGCTAGGCTATGCGAGAGTACCGCCGACTTGGCGGCCGCCCGCGGCCCCTACGGCCCCCGCGATGACATCGCAGGACTCAGTATCGTCCTAAACCCGCTAGGGAAGCTTTGTTCGGCCGGGGC
>NC_051161.1:120318961-120355208 GCF_013339745.2 Dermacentor silvarum
TTGTCGGCTGTTTGGCTGGGCGAACGGCGCTAGCCATGGGCGATGGAACACGTCGGCTTGCACGCGCGACGGCGTCCCAAGCAGGCCGCGTCGGGCGCGTCGCAATGGGAGCGAATGTGACTGCCCATAGCCTCCCGTAGTTACAGTGTACTAGAATCTAGTACACTGTACCGTAGTTGCATTATCGGCCGCTTGGCTGGGCCGAACGGCGCTAGGCATCGGCGATGGAACGCATCGGCTTGCACGCGCGATGGCGTCCCAAGCGCGTTCCTGACGTATTCACTCAAATTACTACATATAGTACTGTCGAAACGCTCGTCTAGCTTACGGTGTGACTGTGCTGCGTCATAGCCTCCTATATTTTTTTTTAGAAAAAAAATATAGGAGGCTATGGCAGCGTGTGCCGCGTAGGCCTGGCATTTTTTTAGATGATGATAAGTGGTTCTTGAGGGAAAGGGAAAGGTTGGCGCTATCTTCTGCAGCCCTTGAGGGAGCACGGCTCAGCGCCTTTTAGATGCGAAGCATATTATGGTCGGGGCTATGTCACTCTCTCCCTACCTCCGCTGTGCGGCGTACACACCCCTACTGCGCATGCGCATCCTCCTCCCCCTCCTCTCCTTGTCTCATCTCTCCTCTAGGCATTCCTCCATTCCTCCTCTCCGACGCTCCTCTCCTCTCCGGATTGCGTAACAAATGGCAACACCTGCGGCTCCGCGCGCGATAATGCGAAGCAGCTTAGGTTAGAGGCGCGACGGTAGGCGCCCCAGAGGCACCGGCAACAATCACCAACGCCGCGCGCGTTCGGTGCGCACGCGGGCAAAACGCCGACGGCGTGGACAACAGTTCTGCGCATTGCTGGTGCTGCTGCATGTCCAAGTTCATACAGCTGATAAAACTACCTTAATTGAGTCGACCCCATGGCTGCTTCGCATACTACTCAGGGTTCCTCTACGGGAATATGGTGTAACTTTTTAAACTACTCACAATATATGGTCATCTAATTATGCTGACTGCTTTTGAGAAGTACAGATTTCATACCGTAATAAGGAGCCAAAAGCTACCAAATAAAGCAGGAAATGCGATGCGCAAGATTTTAATGATAGTGCTCATTGCAATTTTATATTCATCTTGCGATGCACAAGTTAATATTGTAAATATAATTTTAGTTATTTGTACGGTCAAAGTATAACATTAAAGAGGAGAGTGGGTCAACAATCCAAAGAATTCTATTACTGACGACAGCAGAATACGAAAAATAGGTTCCGAAGAATAGTAAACTTGGATAGTTAGTACTGGTTTGTAATTAACAACAGTGCAATAAATGGGGAATGTGAAAGGCACAACAACAGGAACATGGCACTGACTATCAACTGACGAGTTCATTTGTGTTGCTGTCCACTTTTATAGTTGACATGCTACTTCATGGTGAACGTTGTCAAAAAGATGGAACTCTCAAGATAATGTGAAAAAATACATTCAAACAAGCAAGCAACCACTTCTTCACACAGCTGTCTTCAGGGCACATTCACACTGGGGAAGGCGAAGCTTAAGCTGAAGGAAACTCCCTGCTAGTCCGCGCACTTGGCTGACTTGACGTGTACGATACAAGGTCTCTTCAATTTGGCTGCACTTTGTGCACCAATTTAGGCAGGGTAGTACTATCGCATGCATTCTTCCCGTGCCGCGCGCGCCCTTTGCATACTGCTATTTCTTTTGCGAGAGTGCATGCTCAGTTCTGGGCGAACTGACAATTGTCCTGCACTTGATCGATAGGAGCCATAGGCGCCGACTACGGGGGGGGGGGGGGGGGGCGCTCTGGGGCTCGAGCCCCCCCCCCCCCCCCGGAAATCCGAAGCCTGCCCCCCCCCCTCCCCATTTCTCGCCAAAGTGTCATCACCAGAGTTCTGTTGCCCACATCATTAAATTTTATTGTGGCTGAAAGCTTACTGCATCAGCGCGGAAGTGCACGGCTTTACATTCACACTTTCGCTTTATTTCTGCAAATCCTGACCATAGGACGACAAGCGCATTAGAAGCGCCAGCGGCGGCTACCTCATAAGCATTTTTTCTCACTTCAACGTTTTTTGTTTTTTAAATTTCGACTGGGAACACCATACACGCACATACAACATATTTAAATATATACGCAGGAATAAGTTTGTTACATTTTTTAAAGAGAAGGATTTAGCCAAGAAACAATTAATTCTAATTGTAAGGATAGGTTATGCCTGGAGAATGAATACGTTGCTCTATGTTCACTTCCAATTACCCCTGCCTTGCGCTAGCGTATTCCTTACTTGCGCCTGCAAGTTGGAATACGCTTGTAATACAGGAATAATTGGAGATCGCAGGGAGAGGCCTTCGTCCTGCAGTGGACATAAAATATAGGCTGATGATGATGATGATGTTCACTTCTCACCCGCCGCGGTGGCTCAATCAGCTAAGGCGTTGCGCTGCTGAACACGAGATCGCGGGATCGAATCCCGGCCGCGGCGGCCGTATTTCGATGGAGGCAAAATGCAAAAACGCCCGTGTGCTTGCGTTTTACTGCACGTTAAACAACCTCAGGTGATCAAAATTAATCCGGCGCCCTCCACTACGGCGTGTCTCATAAGCAGAACTGGTTTTGGCACGTAAAACCCCCAAAAGAAGAAGAATGTTCACCTCTCTTCAAATTGCTTTGCGTACTTTTTTTTTTTTACCCTGAAAAAGAAAAACCTGCAGTCTTCAGTGGCCCCTTCAGCAGAGTCTTTTATCAGCGGCGTGTGAAATGCACATGAATGTTGTGTGTCTGAGTATTGCTACTGTTTCCAGTAGGCAATGCTAACGACTCACGAAAAAAAAAACCAACCAAAAACTGTTCTAATAATTTACAACATTTATTAGGGATGGAAACATCCCCACATGCCTGCAGCGGTCATAAGTAAAAATAATTTACTCAGTAACCGAAGTGAGGCTAAGCCGGATTCACTAGCAATCAGAATCAATAGCCGCCATGCGCAGCAGCGCTTATACTCGCACTAAACATAAAAAGAAGAAAAGACAGAAAGAGGCGCAGTGTCGCCCGAACGGCAAAGCATCGATTGCAATAGAAAATTAGTAGACAGCTATATGAAGTAAGGATAGTAGTTTTATCGGCCGTATAAACTTGCAAACATTTGCTTACTAACTGAATTATCAAGCATGTTGTCAGCGCGCCCAAGCAAACATGAACACAGCACACTCGATGACCTCTGACACTAACCGTCAAAACGCTGGCGTATGAAAGTGCGGCACCAGCAGCAGCAAGCAGTGATCTTCGTACTGTCTATCGCTTCAATGGAAACTGAGCGGCAAAAACACAGCGCGTACAAAGGTATTAGCCGTCTGCGGATCGCTTTCAAAATACCGCGCGCAGATTACCGCCAAAATAAAGCGCGCGACCCGCGTATGTAGGCGCACGGACAGCCGCAATCACTACAAACTATACTCGCGGACAACTTTCTGTGGCAATGAAGGGAAAGCTACATAGGCAAAGCGCGCACAAGCGAGAGCGCTTCTGAATAGAGTCCCGCGTTTTAATCCACGTTGGTTTAGGCTGGGCACGAGAAAACATAAACAGCTTATTAGCAACAGTCAAATAAGACAGAACACACCACTAAGCGTAAAAGTTTACTTAATTTGCAGCTTTTCCCTTCCGCGTCTGGGCAAAAGCGAAACAGTCGCACGTGAAAGCTGCGTCGGTCCAGCGTCCGTTCCGGGCAACCAAAAGCACTGTCAAACGCTGCCGGACTACTCGGCGCGGTAACACATGTGCAGCATACACGCGCCCGTAGCTTTCCCTTCATTGCCACAGAAAGTTGTCCGCAAGTATAGCAGATACGCGCCGCACCGCTCCCGCGCCCGAAAAGTCATTTCTGTGTCAAATGATGAGCCCGAGCTCCTTCGCATTGAAGCCAGCACACATTGCCATGACGAAAATTAAAACGCGCATGCTAGCGCCAGCAACGAAAGTGGGTAGACACTCAGGCGTAAGAAAAAAAAATCACAGCATATCCACGAAGTGAATGATGACGAGTGGGCGAAGCACCAGGGGATCATTCGGGTAAACCACAGCTACGGACAAGAGATAAAGAGAGCGCGCGTCGGGAACGAGAGACTCCAGGTAGTTTTATCAGCTGTATAAACTTGGACATGCAGCAGCACCAGCAACGCGCACAACTGTTGTTGACGCCGTCGGCGTTTTGCCCGCGTTCGCACCGAACGCGCGCAAAGTGGAACCGGAACCGGAAGTGGACGCGGAACCGGAACGCCATCTAGTGAAGACTTCATAAAACTACAGGTGGCTACATACTACTACTACTACTACTACTACTACTACTACTACTACTACTGCTACTACTACTACTACTACAGAGGAGGGAACGACCCACACCCTAAGGAGCTTCGCCCCTAAAGGTAAGCTGCATATTCGCTTGGCATCGCTCATCGAAACAATTCGTTTTCGCGGCTCTCCGCAAAAGAAACGCGCCGACTGCGGTTTAATGTACCGCGGTGTCAAGGCGCCTGTAAACAAAGTAACTGCACCGTCTGCACGCCTGTGAGAGATCTAACGGGGCAATCATGGCCCGGTGGCACTTTGAGGGACTAGGAACAGGAGATAGAGCGTGTTATCTTATGCCACAGTCGTGCGGCAGTGCGCTCAAAGAATTAAAATAACATGACGTGTGGATGTAGTTCACAAATATAGCACCTGCATCTTCTTTTTACATGAAACGTCTTATCTGCTTTATATTTTTGTTTGATGACAATAATAATGTAGCTGCACAGATCACAAGTGTCTGGTTATTCGCGACCGATGATTATACTGTGATATTTTTGTTTGTGTTCTGCTTTTCTTTTATTTCAAAAAGAGAAAAGTTGATATCGCAGTAATGATGACATCGCAAATTGGACAGCGCAAACAAAAATATCGCAGTATAGGGGGTGCATCATCGCACAACACGATCAAAGCGGACGTGCGCGCCTGTCAATGGTGATAACTGGACGGCGCGCCCTATACCTTCAGGCTTGTTATGCTTCGGCCACGCGCTCCGCTGTTCGCATTTCTTTTCATCGTGATAGTACGTATGCCATGTGTATTCGCGTGTAGCTTGTAGACAAATGTAGGTTGATCGTCCCATATTCGTTGCCACGTGAGGGTATAAAATTCGCATGCAATTATTCGCATGCTGGTCGGCCCATATTCTGAAGAAATGTATTTCTAATTTCAAGAAGACGCATACCTTTATTGCTGCGCGCAATAAATGATATTATGGGTAGCCGAAAATATTTACAGCTCATTGCCACAGGCGGCGCCGTCGTTCAGACTTGGCAAATCCTATTTTTTTTTGTGTGAAAATTGGGTTTTTTTACCGCGGGATAATTCTTCAGGCTTCCAGAAATGGTCAAGATTCTTTTCTCTTTTTAAAAATTGAGCAGGGTTCCTACGCGCTTGACCAACTCTGAATATGAATATTATACCAAACTTTGTATGTTTATGCGAGCGTCTATTCAGAATGTTATTCATTTCCCTTGCAGACTGTTCAAAAGCAATGGAAAAATATCTGATCAGGAATCGGAAAGCCCCCGGTGAAGACTGCGAGGAGAGCCATCGCGCATCCAGCATTTCCAGTTCAGTCGCTGAAGCTCCACCGCGCGCTGATGACACTAGCACACCAAGCTCTGTGCCCAGGCAGCACATCACATGGGGCCAACTAGGGCCGATGATCGTTTTCAGCCGGCACTGGCTGGGCCGCGAAGGCCCGCCGTTGCCTCCGTAATGCCAGTGCTGGCAAAGCCACTGTAACAGACATCCAGCGCTGGCCCTGCTTTGCCGGTGAATGCCCGTTAATGGCTGGGCCGGGCGTCGCAACTGGCTATCCCGGGCCTGCTTTGCCGTAAGAGTGCCGTCATTGGCAGTACATCTGTAAACATTGGTTAAGAACGGCCGTTCAAAGCTATAGGCATAGCCACATTGTTTAGCAGTTCTGATAGACCCGTAAATATCGGCCTGTCAAACAGAACGCCATTTCAATATTACTTTTCACGCAGCATTCACTGGCCATTCCCGATTATATATGTTTACAGCATGCAATTTTTGAATTTTTCACCACGCACGCCAACTGCAACGAGATCACTCTGGTATTTTTTTTTTGTTTCTTACTAAGTTATTATGTAAGTTCTGCATATTTTTTTCGTTTTATTACAAAGGGTGTTAACTTTCGCGTAATTGTATTTATTGTGTTGAATCATTCGATCGGGCATTGTTCACAAGTGGCACAAGGGCACTCCATTGTAATGCGTCAATGCGCGCATGCCGTGTGCATTCTCGATAGGCGCAATAACAAATTCAAGGGGGTATATAATTAAAAAGCGTGTGCGCTTACATGTGCGTCGTTTAAGTAGTGTTGCAGGTAGTGAATTGCAAAATACTGCATAACTTTATGGTACAGTCATCTATACCGCTTGCCAGTAATGCCGTCGCTAGCTCACTTTCTGTAGCGGCTGTAAATTTTATTGCCAGTAAAATACAAGGCATTTTAGATGACGGCTCGCTATATACATGTGCACTGCAGAAGCCGGTCTTTCCAAAATGCGATCCATCGGCGAGATTTCTGATGCACCATCTACAGAAAAACAATGGCAGCGCTTCCAGCCTACCTGGAAAAGTACCTACAAGTCGTTATCTTACAATGTCTACAGTGACAAGGCGTTTTGCGAGACCTGTTGCACAGCATCAGAGATGAAACTGCCGCTCCTTAACACTTCCCAAGACAAGGATTCTTAGCTGGCATTTGTGAAAAATGGTTTCTCAAACTGGAAAAAGGAAATTGACAGATTTAAATCCCATGAGAGGTCTTTTTTCATAAGGAGGCATGTAATGCCGTCGTAGCTGCAAAAGGCAGCGCGAATGTGGCATATGCTTGCGCCAAAGGAAAGGCGAAAGAAATGGACGACGCCCGACAGGCTCTCCTAGCAACACTGTCGTCACTACTGTACCTGTCGACCCAAGGCTTAGCAATACGTGGCCACGAAGACAGAGAGTAATTTGAGGCAGCTGCTGGAACTCCGGGCTAATGATATTCCTTCATTGCAATCGTGGCTTTTAAGAACAAAATACGAATGGATTTCTCACCTGATATTACACGAGATGGTGCAACTCATGGCACATGACATCCTTCGTTCACTCACAGACGAAGTTCGTGCGGCAGAGCACTACGCTGTCATTATGGACGATACAGCAGACATTTCTGTCAAAGAACAACTTTCAGTTTGTTTTCGGGTGGTCACAGAAAGCCTGGAAGTAGAGGAGCTGTTCTGTGGGTTTTTCAACACGACCGACACCACAGCCACGAGCATCTTTGCTATATTGAAAGACATTCTTTGTAGATTTAATATGCCAATTGAAAAGTGCCGCGGGCAGTGCTATGATGGTGCGGCAAACATGAGAGGAAAGCACCGAGGAGCACAAGCTCTCATGCAAGAACAGGAACCTCGCGCTCTATATGTACACTGCCTAGCGCACATCCTGAATTTGGTTTTGCATGATGTCGGCCAGAAAGTAGACATGTGCCGTGATTTTCTTTACGCCGTCACTGAACTGATGAACTTCGTGACCTGCTCTCCAAAGCGCGTTGCTTCTTTTCAAGAGATTCAGGTAGAAGAGGATGTGAACTTGCGAAAATTCTGCCCGACAAGGTGGACGCTAAAGGCTTCATCACTGCGATCAGTTCTTTCAAATTATAGCAGTCTCATAACGTTTTTCTCTGAAACAGCATACGAAGAGCGAACTGAGGCCGGTGCGAAAGCCAGCGGATTTTTAAGGATGCTGTTCAAGTTTGAATCGTTTTCCATGTTGACGCTTCTGACAAAAGTGTTTTCACGAATGGAAGCACTGAATACCGCCTTACAAAAAAGAACGCTCAGGTTTGACCAAGCGCAGAAAATGGTGAAATCCGTCACTGCAAGCGTCGCTGAACTGAGGCAAAGTTTTCCCTTGGTTTGGGAGGAGGTGTTGGCAGAGGCAGAAAAGTAGGAGTTGAGGACCCGTGTGTTCCAGCTGCTAGCGAAAGAAAACTCCACACCGCTATCAAGAAGGTTCCTCAGCTCACGTGTTCACATCAGCGGAGGACATGTACCGCCAGAGCTACTACGAAGTACTTGACACTGTACTGTCCTCGTTAAGCGACAGATATCCACCTGAGATGTGGCAGCATATGTCACATATTGAGCAGTTTGCCACAGGAAAGCAAGACGAAGCATACATAACAAAGTTCTACGCTGACGACCTTGAACGAGGACGGCTGATTTTGCACAGAGACATGCTCATTGAAATCGTAAGCCAACAAAAGTCGGCCCCATTGCACACATTCGAGGACGTCGTGCAGATCTTTTCGGGGGAGAAGGGTGAACACCTGCGAAACCTTTTGCCGGAAATGGCGAAGCTAACAAAAATTGCGTTGACCATACCGGTCTCGTCAAGCACATCCGAGAGGTCCTTTACTTGTCTTCGGCGACTGAAAACGTACCTGCGGTCGACGACTGGACAAGCCCATTTGAACCATCTGGCCATTTTGCACACTCACAAAGAACTCTCCCGGAAAATCAATTTAAATAAAATTGCCGACGACTTCGTTGCTAGAACAAGTGCCCCAATGAACACATTTTCCCTCAAGGTGAAACCATCCCATCAGACAACGAAATGATGTCTTTAATATAGGAAAGAGAAAGTTGCCAACTCACAAGTTAAAGCTAACCATTTGGCTAAGAAAACAAAGCAAAAAGTTATCTCCAGGAACGAAAACGGGGTGCATGACAGGGCAAGTAGGGTGAGGCCTTTTGGGTACGCAAAGACGCTTCGTTGCGCTATTTCTAAAGCTTCCCAGTCTATGCTGTGCTTTTTCCTTATTAATATTTATTTGTCATAGGCTGCATTAGCTGCTCAAAAGCGCAATCCACGCTCTTACTACTTCCTCTCGTGCCCTTTCCCACTGTTGAGATATCGTTGTGTCTTATTTATTTATTTGTTAATATGACTGTGCATTTCTGCGCCTGATAATTTATTACTCTATAATCATTTATTCCGCCGCCGGGAAATAAATGAAACCAGTGGCATAAGGCATGCTTTGACAAGTAAATAAAGTATTGCGTCATGGAGTCACGTTGTTTTATGCTAATAATTGTAGTCATAAGTTGCGTACAGAAATTGTTATATATTGTGTATGTTTTATATATGTTATGTCTTATCTTTTGAACTGACCTTTAGTCAGGAAAATATTTCTTGACTGTGTTTTTGTATATTAAAACTTTCACAAATCGTTACATGGCTGTTTTCATTGATGTGTAGTTGTGCGACTTATAGGCACAAAACACACATATCTCCCTAACGTGAATAACTTAATCGGCTTTTCCCATGGCTCATCCGAGAGACGCGAGTCTCTTTGTGGTACGAGGGGATTCAGGTTATGAAATTGAACTATATATATATGACCGCAAGCTGGTCAGGCCCCAGCCACCCCTCCCCCTCCCCCCCCCCCCCCCCCCCGGGAAAATGAAAACTTTCCGCCTATGACAGGAGTTGCAGCTAAAATGCTGCTAGTGCACCGACATCTAGCCGAGCTTCGGGCAGTAAACGGCTGCCGACTTGCATTAGCTCGGGAGGTCCTATCTAAATACGTAAGAAAGGAGCAATCGTTTTCTCGGAAAACTCCGATATTGATGGATGGATGGATGTAAAACTTTAATGAACGTCCTGAGGTACGCGACTCAGCGCGCAGCGGGCCGCTCCCACGTTGGGACAGTCAGGCCATGCCCGACCGCCGCATCGTGGGCCCTCTGGACAGCCCATAGTTGCGCCCCGGCATCGGGGCTCTTGATAGCGTAGAGCCACTTGTCCTCATTTATTTGTTCCGTGCCTCGTAACGAGGGGCAACGCCAGAGCATATGGTCTAAGCTAGCGAAGTCATTGCAGTGCCTGCAAGAACTACTGGCATAAGTGTCGGGATAAAGCTTCTGTAATAAAGCCGGGCTGGGATACGAGCCTGTTTGCAATAATCTGAGGGTCAATGCCTACGCTCGATTTAAATTCGTGTGAGGAAGGGGAAAGTCTTTCCTGCCAAGATAAAAGTGCTGCGTAATTTCATTGTATGTTGTCGGTTGATCTCTGTTCTCCACCACTCCTGGCCGGCCGGGGAGTTTTCTCCATGGTCGCGGAAAGCGAGACCTCGCGTCTTGGAGTGGGCCAGCTCGTTGAGGTTTGTGGGGCCTCCCATGATGGATTCCATGTGAGCGGGGAACCACGTGAGAGAGTGGGTGGCGATGCTTTTGCAGTCGAGTATGCGACAGGCTTCCTTACACACGGCACCAACGCTGAAGGCGCGGATGGCTGCCCTGGAGTCGCTGAAGATGTTGGCATGTTTCTCGTTCAGGAGGGCCAAGGCAATGGCCACTTGCTCGGCCGTACCTGACGACGTGCTTCGTACCGAAGCTGCGTTAACGGTCGAACCCTTGTGGTTGATGGACACTACTGCAAAATTTTTGCTGTTGCCATATTGGGCCGCGTCAACGAAGCAGCTGCCGCCAGGGAGTTCTGTCGCCCGGCGTAGGAGCGCCAGGGCCCTGGCCTTCCTTCTTTCCACGTTGCGCTGGGGATGCATATTGCGCGGGGCGGGGGATATGATGATGTGGTCTTTCTGCTCCTTCGGAAGGCCCTGGTAGGAGTCTTTGACTTTAACCGGGGGGACGCCCATCTCTGTTAGGAGTCGTCTGCCCACCATGGTGCCGGAGAGTCTGAGAATCTGTGCCCTTTCTTGTGCTTCTGCAATTTCTTCCAGTGTATTATGAATTCCGAACTGCAGAAGTCGGTCGGTGCGTGTGTAGTTTGGTAGTGCGAGCGCGCTCTTGATCCCCCTCCTTATCATGGCATTTAGCTTGTCTCGCTCGGCCCTCTTCCACACGCGCATGGCCGCTACGTACGTGAAATGGCATAACAAGAAAGCGTGGACTAGCCTTATCAGATTCTCTTGACTCAGGCCTCTCCTTCTGTTAGCTACCCGCTTGATTAGACCGATGACGCTATCCGTCTTCTTTGCTAGTTTGTGAATGGTGATTCTATTTGTACCCGCCCCTTCGAGTGTCATTCGCAAGATTCTAATGGACGCGACTTTGGGAATCGGATCTCCGCACTTGATGTAGAGATTAATGTCGATTTCGGTGGGGGGTTTCCAGTTCTGTGGCTTGCGGCCCTTTCTAGTGGGGCTGTAGAGAAGGAGTTCCGATTTCTTTGGGGAGCACCGGAGTCCCGTGTCCGTTAGAAAGCGCTCTGTAGTGTCGACAGCTTCCTGGAGAGCAGCTTCGACTTGTCCGTCACTGCCATCCCGCGCAACAGACAGTGATTTCGTCCGCGTAGATCGTGTGACCGATGCCCTGGATCTTGCCTAGGTATCTCGAGAGGTCGAAGATTGCGATGTTGAAGAGGAGCGGTGAGATGACTGACCCCTGGGGGGTGCCTCTTCCGCTCAGCTGCATTTTCTCTGATTCCAAATCTCCAGCCTTGAGGATGGCGCATCGTTTGCCCAAGAAAGGCTTGACGAAAACATGAAAGGACGAGCCCAGGTCAAGTTTGGAGATGGCGTCGAGAACGAACTCGTGACGGATGTTATCAAAGGCCTTCTCCAGGTCCAAACCAAGGATGGATCTCGTGTCCCGAGTGCAGCGTTCCAGAATTTGGATCTTGATAAGCTTCATGGCGTCCTGGGTGGAGAGGCCTGGCCTGAAACCTATCATGTTGTGAGGGAAAATGTCGGTGGTCTCGATATACTCTCGGCAATTCTGTTATGGATGGCGTGTTCGGCCACCTTCCCTACACATGACGTCAGTGAGATGGGGCGAAGGTTGTCCAAGCTCGGCGGTTTACCGGGCTTTGTGATGAGTATGACCTTCGCCACTTTCCATTGTTCCGGTACAATTCCCTCCTCCCAAATGTGATTTATCTCATTTGTGAGAAACTCGACTGATTCGTCCTCTAGGTTTCTGAGAGACTTCTTGTTAATGTGATCCGGGCCGGGTGCCGACCTACCATTGAGGCCGTGTAGGGCGCGGCGGATTTCACTGACTTGGAAAGGCTCGTCCAGCGCGGAGTTCGGCTTCCCTTTGTATACTGGGTATGCCGCCTCATCGGCCACAGTTTTGAGTGACAGCTACTTCTTAGTTAGCGTCCTTAGCACTTCTGCTTCTGAGGACGACTTCTTGGCTTCGTGTAGCGCTTTAGCGAGGACCCTTCTCTGGTTTGATTTGGTGCCGGAGTTGTCGAGCAAGTGTTTCAGAAGATTCCACTTCCCTTCCGTGCACATCTGCCCGTCGATTGAATTGCAAATTTCGTTCCATTGCTGCCTAGACAGGGATTGGCAGTGCTCGTCTATCTGTTTGTTGATCACGGCTATCTTTTTTCTGAGCATGCGATTCAAGCATTGGCTTTTCCACCTCTCGAGGATTGATTGCTTGGCTTCGAGTAGGTGTGCTAGCCTGCTATCCATTTTGTCTGTCTGCAGATCCGTTTCTATGATTTTGGTGGTGGAGCAGACATCTTGCAGAATTAGTTTGGACCACTGGACGAGGCTCTCGGGTTTTACTCCACGGGCGGCGCGGGCCTGGCGAACCTCTCGGAATTTGTCCCAGTCAGGGACCGAGAAGGCCTTTTTTTTCTTTTCTGCTCCACTTGTAGGCTGGTGGCCCTGATGTAATGATCGCTACCGAGGTCCATGATCAGATTCGACCACACGGCTGAGCCAGCGTTTTTAACAAAGGTGAGATCCGGGACAGAGTCCCTGGTCGAGGAGGTGCCGTGTCTGGTGGGAAAGGCTGGGTCCGTCAATAGAAAAAGTCCCGCCTCTCCTGCCTCCTGCCACAGGCTTCTGCCCTTTACCGTGTCGTGCGGGTAGTTCCAAGCGTGAAAGGGGGCGTTGAAATCGCCGGCCACAACCAGTGGAGAGTTTCCGGCTAGTTTCGTTGCCCTAGTGATGATGGTTTTGAAACGTTGTCTGTGATCGCTCGGGCTGCTGTATACGTTAAGTATAAAAATGCTGGAGATGTTGGATTGACTTGGGATGACTTCGACTAGGGATGTCTCCGTCTTGCTAGGCCGGACCCCTAGATCGTGTGCGACGAAAGTGAACATGCTGCTGACTAATGTACAGATTCCTCTGCCGTCCCCACGGAGAGCAAGAGCTTTGTATCCCTTGAGTGAAACCTGATCAGTCATCGTTTCTTGCAATAATATAACATGTGGCTTTTCTTTGTGAATGCGAACAAACTGCTGCAGGGTGCATCTTTTATGGTGTAGTCCCCTGCAGTTCCACTTCCAAATCCTAAATTGAGTGTGTGGCCCCATCCTTGCTGTATAGAGCGCCTTCCGGCGTTGCTACTAGGGTCTCGAAGGAGGGAGGTCCGGGGACGTGCAGTGGTGGCGGCGTAGGTACTGACGCGCCATCCGGCAAGAAAACGGGACGTATGCGGGTCGACGACCTGATGTCCATTTCCTGCACCTTGGACTCTATTTCTGGCATTCTGTTTTCCACGCATTGAATTTTGACGTTTTGCGCGTCTATCTTCTGATCAACTACCAAAAGTCGCTGATCCTCTGCAGAGAGTCGTTCGTTAATCTTCTGGATCTCGAAGCAGATGCAATTCAACATTTCTCTAATTTCCGACTTCGCTTTAGCCTGTACATTTTCGGGCATGCTGGAAACGGCCTTTCTCTTGGCTGGGTTTCCCGGGTGCCTCGCCTCCACGACCATGGGAACGTCTGAAGGTTGGGGAGACGGGGTCCCCGAGGGGGTTGAGCTAGGGACTGGAACGGAGTGAGGTGGATTGGCATGGGAACTTCTGCGGGTTGGGGAGAGGGGGTCCCCAAGGGGGTCCCCGGTGGGGTTGAACTAGGGACTGGAACGGAGTGAGGTTGATTTGCCTTTCTGAGCTCTGCTATTTCGGCTCACATTGACTCGATTATGCTGCGCATCTTGGCATTTTCTTTCCTAAGCTGAGCTGTGTCAGACGAACCATGCTCTGGCGCCGCGCCCTCCGTTACCTTTTCGGCAGGTCGTTTTGGCAGGCCTTTTTCGATATTGATGAGAAATTTGTTTTATAAAAAATATCAGAATCTAGTGACTGTAAGAAACCATTTTTTTAATCATACTGTCAATATTATTATAAACATCGCTGAGAATTGCAAAGTTTTATGAAACGGAAGAATGAAGTTTACAATACGGCAGCCCAGCAATGAAAAGCGATAAAAACATTCTGTAAACAGCACTTTATATGCATCTAACTTTTACAGAACCTTTCTAAACATGCAAAAAGTTCACGTCAGCTGTATACTGATTCTACCAGATTTCTCCGCTTTAGGTTCTCTAACGGCTACAGTTTACATAATTGCGATATGTATTCTTGGTGCACAGTTACGATGTCGTAAACTTCTCACTTCTATTTTTCTCAGACTAAAGTCCCAAGATAAGAGCAGAAAATCTAGCGACTTTATCTCAGACATACCAAATTTCGGTAACTTTTTATACAAACATTGAGGCTTTAAATTACAATCATTAGATTATAACTTTCTCTCTCAAGTACAACCCCCTTCGTTAAAAATCGGTCCAGGGATTTTCGCAGAAAAGCATTTCTTTACTTTACATGTATTTGAATACACGGCAACGGAGTTGGCCTCGAGCTAAACCTTCCTCGTGATGGCGTTCGGTAAGCTATTAATTGGTTTCCTCAACTCCGACGGCTCGTATTTAAGACAAGGAAACAACCATACGTTAACGAAGTCGTAAGTAAGTAAAATCGTCTAGGTGCCACGGTAATTACGGGACGAACCTTTAAAAGACATCTTTCTTTGCCCGTGCTGTCAGGGCTCGTTCGCCAAAAGGAACGTCTTGTTTCAAACATTATAAATGTTTTCCTCCCTTAACACCAGTGCACACGATCATTGCCTCACGCTTGCTTTTTTTAGTGATTCGAGGAAAGGAAACAGGCACTCTTTTCTGCTACCCTGAAGGCATAATCGTAACTGTACAGTGCGAAGGTTAAACGTAGACGAGACATGTGACAAGGACAAGCGTGGTCGTTATGTCTTGTCTCGTCCACGTTTAACCTTCGCGCTCTTCACTTGCAATTATGAATCCCCAACTTGTCCAAGAAGCGGCCCTCCTAAAGGCAGCACGGGCTTCTGTTCAACTAGGCGCAACTAGCTGCAGGCGAGCAAGCGGTGTGGCCGCGTCCAAACAAGCGCCGTCTGCCGCAGAGCCCGACCTTTTGTGTGCGCGGAAAACACTGTTAAAAGCGAAACAATTCTCGAACCTCGAGGAAAAACAATTCCCGGGAGAGCTGTGGCGATCGAGAGATGACGCTAGGACCATAACGATGCCCACGAGGCGCCAAATGCGCGAGACGCGCCGAGCAGACAAAAATACTTTCTATTCATTTTGCAAATAAACAGGTAGCGCTAGTGTCGGCATTGTGATTGGAGTTCGTGCATGGTTCTTGAACTGCATTCTCACGGCATCGAACTAGTTCCGCACGTGAAGGCAAATCCAAGAGACCTACAACTTACGACGTTTTCATGAAGCGCCTGCAATGTTATCTCACATGATGCAGCAAACATTTCAGAAGACACAAAGAAATAAGTGAATGCCGTTATTTACGTGACGTTCATGGTTAATGAACGTCACGTAATCAATGTCAGTCTGCTGTTGAGAGCTACTCTGGTGAACGAATCCTATGTACCTAATATCTGCTGTCACGGCCGTAGTCTGTTCGCCTCGTCGTCTGCTACAAAAACAGCACGCCCAAGTCACATTGAAATACAATTTTCGTAACCATAGCAATCTTACATTTTTAGCTCTGTGATCACCAGAAAGCAAATTTGTGCCAAAAATTTTCATCAGCTATTAAAGAAGTTGCTTGTGTTGATATTGTAAGTGTAAAAGTGTGCTGTAACAACGCACCCCTTTCTCGTATTTGTTTGTTATAAAGCGCAGTTAGCAATATGTGGTACGCTACTCATCTGCGGGCGTGGATTGTTAAAAATAGGAAGAAATTACTCCTGTAAAAATAAAAAAAAGAACGTGCAAAACGTGTCCATCCATCGCGCAATTTTTTAAGGTGTTGCCCGTAGATATCAAAGACTGAGAGCCAATGGTTGAACGTGAAGTTTTCTCATGAAACTGTGCAGTTTCATCTCAGTCAACCATATGTGTCCACAATGTATTATGTGTGTATGCGAGACTGTGGCTCCTTTTCTGCGGGGAACTAGGAATACTTGGCTAAGCATCAAACCAATGTGCTGTCAAAAAAAGAGCAAAAAAAAAAAAAACACGAAAGGGCTTCAAAATTACTCTGCCACAGTTTAAGGCATGATTTTTTTACATAATCAAATTATTTGTAAAAAGCGCAGTTACTCATTAAAGGGTAAACGAATAACGTGAAGTTTTTTTGTAGGCCTGCCCGTTTATGTCCCCATTTTAGCGCTTCGAATCACCTCACGCGTCCTTCAGATGCACCCAAAATCGAGTTTATTTCAGCAGTACTTAAAGCACTGGATAACACAAAACATCACACAATGATTTAGAGATAGGTCTGCAGTTATCACTTTTTAGTTAAACAAAGGAACTACCGATTTCTTTGTGATAGCGTCATGCCGCAGCAGCCCCAATTTGGTCACCGCCACATTGCTCGTAAGAGTGCCCTGGACCAATCTTGGGTTTTCGTCGCAGACACTTGGTTCTTGCGAAAATTTTGGTATGGTGAATACACGTATGCCGACGTATTCCGTTACGCTGAAAATATTGGATTTGACGTTGACATGGTATCGCCTAACAACCACAGCGCGTCTGTTTGCGGCGGTATAGATACAATGACGAAGCAGCTCTTTGTCTTTATCGCTTGGCTAATACACTTACGCACTTGAAAACGTCTTACGGCAAAATTTGTTCGTGAATTTGTGAATTTGGCGCCAGGGTCTTGATTCCACCTATTCGCTCGTTGTCTGGGGCACGTGACGGACAGATTGGTAAAAATCATAATAGTGGTGGTGACAGCAACTCCCCGTGCTATTTTTTTGATGCGCTAGAGCAATGTGCCTGCGTATGCTATAGAAATGTGTAGTAAGTATGTTAATGTTTCGGTACCTATCGAGCGTTCTCTACATCATCATCATCATCATCAGCCTATATTTATGTCCACTGCAGAACGCGCAGTCGATGACTGCAGAAAACTAGGTGGAGTGTTGAAGTTCTCTACATGATCACCAGCATATATTTTTATGTCCACTGCCGGACGAAGGCCTCTCCCTGCGATCTCCAATTACCCCTGTCTTGCGCTAGCGTATTCCAACTTACGCCTGCAAACTTCCTAACTTCGTCACCCCATCTGGTTTTCTGCCGACCTCGACTGCGCTTCCCTTCTCTTGGTATCCACTCTGTAACCCTAATGGTCCACCGGTTATCAATCCTACGCATTACATGGCCTGCCCAGCTTCCATTTCTTCCGCTTAATGTCAACTAGAATATCGGCTATCCCCGTTTGTCCTCTGATCCACACCGCTCTCTTCCTGTTTCTTAACGTTAGTCCTAAGATTTTTCGTTCCATCGCTCTTTGTGCAGTCCTTAACTTGTTCTCGAGCTTCTTTGTTAACCTCCAAGTTTCTGCCCCATATGTTACCACCGGTAGAATGTAATGATTGTACACTTTTCTTTTCAACGACAGTGGTAAGCTCCCACTCAGGATTTGGCAATGCCTGCCGTATGCACTCCAACCCAATTTTATTCTTCTGTAAATTTCTTTATCATGGTCAAGGCCCCGTGTGAGTAATTGACCTAGAT
Organism: Dermacentor silvarum; assembly: GCF_013339745.2. Taxonomy (NCBI): domain Eukaryota; kingdom Metazoa; phylum Arthropoda; class Arachnida; order Ixodida; family Ixodidae; genus Dermacentor; species Dermacentor silvarum. The sequence goes on from NC_051161.1 coordinate 120,336,856, forward strand.
AAACGTACTCCTCTACAGACTCTAGAAGTTGATAGACGATCCTGAATTCTTGTTCCCTTGCCAGGCTATTGAACATTTTCTTTGTCTTCTGCATATTCATCTTCAACCAAATTCTTACACTTTCTCGATTAAGATCCTCAATCATTTGCTGAATTCATCTCCATTGTTGCTGAATAGGACAATGTCATCTGCAAACCGAAGGTTGCTGAGATATTCGCCGTTGATCCTCACTCCTAAGCCTTCCCAGTTTAAGAGCTTGAATACTTCTTCTAAGCATGCAGTGAATAGCAATGGAGAGATTGCGTCTACTTGCCTGACCCCTTTCTTGATAGGCAACTTTCTACTTTTCTTGTGGAGAACCAAGGTAGCTGTGGAATCCTTGTAGATATTTGTTAAGATATTCACGTATGCCTCCTGTACTTCTCGATTACGCAATGCCTCTATGACTGCTGGTATCTCTACTGAATCAAATGCCTTTTCATAATCTATGAAAGCCATATAGAGAGGTTGATTGTACTCCGCAGATTTCTCGATTAACTGATTGATGACATGGATATGATCCATCGTAGAATATCCCTTCCTGAAGCCAGCCTGTTCTCTTGGTTGGCTGAAGTCAAGTGTCGCCCTAAGTCTACTGGAAATTATCTTGGTGAATATTTTATACAATACTGAAAGCAAGCTAATGGGTCTATAATTCTTCAATTCTTTAACGTCTCCCTTCAATTCCTTAACGTTCTCTACATAAGGAGCGCTTAAGTTGAGGGCCCACTTTGTAATTGATTGACTGCGTTCTAGATTTTGCGAACCCGGTTGATAAACAAAATTTATTTTCAGGACTCCTAAGGTGCATCACGTATCTATCGTTGCCGCTGAAAGAAAACAAAATTGTCGATTCCACTAAACTACAAGAAGACCTTAAAGGGACACTAAAGAGAAACGGAAAGTTCAGCTGGAATATAAGAGGGACCTTCAGGAATGCATGCAGTTTTAGTTGGGTGCAAAAACATGAGTTATTAGCGGAGAAATTCGTAAAGAAAGACCAAATATCTCTTCCTCAATTTCTCTCACCCCAGATTTGGCGCTGAAGCAGTGTCGTCACAGATTTCATTGCTCTCAGCGAATCATAATGTGTCATGATACGTCACCGCTTGCGTAAACGGCCGAGGCGCTGGCTGCATCATGGCTGCATGGCCTGCTGCGTTTGCGTTCGCCGCGATGGATACCGTTGCAGCTGCCGCTGAACCTTGAAACGAAGAGCTCGCCAGGGACGCAGGACTGTATTTCAGCGATATTCAGTGAAACGGAGCGCGAAATGATCCTCCGTGCTCGAGCGGTAGATGTTTCCGCGTGCGATGGCGGTGAGCCGCCGGCCGCGCCGGCGGAAAGCAGAGCTTCGTTTTCGTCGACGGAAGGCGTGTGTCCGGTCCGCCAGGCGACGATGTTCGCGCAGAACAAGCGTAGAAAGTTGCGCACGTACTTTTTTTGGTTATTTTGTGGCTTTATTTAATGACATTCAGCACTCACCGAGCCGCCAGTTTGCTGCTGCAGGGGCTCCGGTAGGGGGTTTAATGAAGGCCGCATTGAGGGCACAGCTGCTCGAGAAAGGACTGGCTTCTTGGTCACGCCAAGATACTTTTTTGTAGGATTATACACATAATCTGAGGGCGAGAAATGCAGAGAGCACACCATGGGTTTCTGTGGCTCTTTTGCCGTTTTATCATCGGCAGAGCACTGAGCCATTGCGAACGCCGGGGAGCCGGGGGCTCACCGCGCGGCACCACATGAAAGACACAATCGAGTCAACACTGCCGCTGCCCCTGAGCAAGCGCCTTGGGGCCGTTTATACAGCCCTCAACACTACACACACGAGGCATTTTCTGGCTGTTTTCCGCGAAGTCAACGTTTTTCGAGCCACGCAACACGCAACCAAACACTGCAACACTGTAAAGCGGAACAGGCGGGCGCGATGATGCATGGACCAAAAACGAAACTACGAAACTATCACGACCGGACGTATCGCCGTGCCATTTTTTCTTATTTAATTTTGCGATAAACTTGTACTTCCTCGCTTGTAACGGTTTAAAAATTTGGCAAATTCTGTTTATGTACGTTTAAGGTGTATTTCATTTTGCGTTTTATTAACAGCGATAAATCGCTCTCGACCAATCGCGACCGGCCTGCTTTTGTAATCTCCGACGTCACGAACGTGTAGTGCGGGAAATTCTAAGGGGCTTCAGCACCTATCCTTCAGTTTTTTGCTATTTTCTCGCTTATTAAACATCTGTTCGCCGTAAGAATGGTATGACTGTGATTGTGATAGGATAACCTACCATTAAAGCTCAACTTCCGGTTTTTCGTTAGTGTCCCTTTAACAATTTATCCATAGGGTGCAATGCATGGAACATGAAACTAAACGTGAATAAATGTAAATATATGCGCATATCACGCCGCACTAACAATAGTGGCACACGCATGTATTTTCTGAATAGCGCACCTCTCTGTCAAGTTAATTTTTACAAGTATCTCGGCCTTTACATCACTCACGATCTATCATGGCAGAAGCATGTTGAATATTTAACTTCTAACCCTAATCGCACGCTAGGCTATCTGCGCAGAAACTTCTACGCCGTTCCTGCATCATTAAAACTGACGCCCTACAAAAACACTTCTTCGATCAAAATTAGAATATGCCTCGGCCATCTGGGATCCCCCTCAAGCATCACTAACCCTCTCCCTCAAAGCCATTCAGAACCGCCCCTCCCGCTTCATTCTATGTGATCACTCTCGTCATGCTAGCGTTACACTCATTTAGCAAACTCTTAACTTACCGGAGCTTTCAGTACGTCGTGCATACAGTCGTCTCTGCCTTGTCCACAAGATTTACCACAACCTTGTATTATAAGAGAAACTTTTAACTCCTCCTTCTTACGTTTCATCCCGCAGCGATCTCCTTCATGTATGCGTTTTCGTGCCATCTTATCGTACGAATGCGTACTAGTACTCTTTTTTACCTCGCACCTGTAATGAGTGGAACCACCTTCCCGCGTCGGTCGCCACTAATACTCAAATTTAAAACAGCGCCAAAAAACAAGGACAAGAGAGAACACAGGACGAATATGCTATCAACGGCGCATGCGCGCCTTCGCGTAGCAGGCTCGAAGGTCTCCATTGAGGCGCAATGTGTTTGGATTCAGTAGCTCTGAAACCAAGTGGATGCACCGTTATGGTGCTCTATGGTCGACACGCATGGTGGCTGCACGGCCGCCATTATCCGCTGCGTTGACTCACTCATTGGCTGTCGAGAGGTCAAATGTTTTGAAATTTGTGCAGGGAAGGGGAAGTTTCGCAAAATGCGATATTGCGTTTTCTCCAAGACGAAAAATGACGTGTAGCTGCACATTTTATCCACTAATACTTTTTTCTGGTCCTTGTCAATTACATTGCGACCGACGTTAGCGCTTCAAATAGAAAGTGAGCGGGAGTGTCGAGTTTGCGGGAGCCCGTGCAATGCATCTGCAACTTCTCGAATATGTATGTGGCGGCGGTGAAGATAGCCGCCGTGTCAGTTTGTTGATTGGCTTAAGGAATATGTCGTGAGGAGTGTCACAGGAAGGGCTGTTTCAAACGTCTATTTGGCGTTGCATGACGTTGCGCTGGGGCGCCATTGCAGAGATTTTCCGCCATAATTTGTGGTGCGGCGACCCGCGCAAATTATCCTAATGATAGGCCATATGCAATGTCGGTACGTGTATCGCGCCTTTTCTCCGTCGTTTGGAGTCATGAAAGCCTTTTGTTCATCTTCTTCTTTCTGGGGTTTTACGTGCCAAAACCAGTTCTGATTATGAGGCACGCCGTAGTGGAGGGCTCCGGGTTAATTTTGACCACCTGGGGTTATTTAACGTGCACTACAACGCAAGCACACGGGCTTTTTTTTGCATTTCGCCGCCATCTAAATGCGGCAGCCGCGGTCGGGATTCGATCCCGCGACTTCATGCTCAGCAGCGCAACGCCTTAGCTAACTGAGCCACCGTGACGGGTAAACCTTTTGTTCAAAACGCGTGCTCGTAGCATTTGCATCGGTCTTGGGTGGTGTTGTCATTTGTGTTCTGGGCCATAATTTTTTCAAGAAATCCGTTTATTTAAAATAATATTGGATGAACATTGTAGACTTTCTATGATGCTTTGCATCTTTCACTGCTGCGTTTGTATTGTAATCAAGATTAATGACTTTTCGCATCATCAGAGGTTATGACAACAGCGAATTTTTAATTTATCAAAAGAAATGGGCGCGAGCCGGCGCATTCAAGTTTCCTCACGCGGTGCGAGTAAGCAGCCAAGTGAACAAGAAATGACAGCGCCGCTTCTTGCGTCGCGCAAGCGGACACTTGTAGCGCGCGCAACGCAATCGGTGATATTCCGCCGCTTCTCGGCCAGACAAGTCGGGCTGAGTCACTTGCGTTTCACGACATACCACTAACGTGGCATACAGTGCAAAATAATACACTGTAAACGCAGTAAACTTAAACCTGAAAAAGGGTGTGAATGTGTCTATAACTCACACCCGACCACCCAAAAAGGGTGTTACCCAGCGCACTCCAGCGAAGGTGTTGCAAAACCACCACTACAACTGTTGAGGTGGATATGCAATGCTTTATTGATGGTTCGGATCCTTGTTTTGAGCTTGTTCTTTCATTGAAATTTATGCTGTTCTGTGTGTTGTATGGGTGATTTTAATCACTTTGCTGAGCGCTTGCAGCATCAGCCTTAAGGGGGTATGAGCCATTGCATGTTTCACTTGCTCACGGGGGTATGAGTGATTGCTTACCGTGGTACGAGCCAGTGTATTCGTCTTACGTGACGGACGGACAGGTTTCTCGTTGGGTAGGCATAGAAATGCTTACGCATTTAAAAACATGTCAAATGGCACGTCATCATCATGGTTAGTTAAGATGACTGCATTGCAACTTAGTCAATGCTTTGTCCAGCCTAGCAGTTTCATGCCAATATTCTTGAACGTCCATCTTTGTAGGGATTTATGTATGAAGCATATTTCATTGTGCACTACCTTCAAATTTGATTTCCTACTGAATATAATCTCTACGTGGTATCGATTAGGCCACAGTTGCACGTATACTTCAATCGATACAGCTGCACGTATACTTCACGTATACTTCAAAGAGATAGTTGGCGCCAACGCCAACTATCTCTTTTAGATGAACGCCACGTGCAGATAATGACGATAAATTCCATTCTGTGGAACACACCCACAATGGTGGAGTGACCATGCATATTCTAAAATTTATAAGAAGCAATGAAGAACACAAAGCAAATTGCGAAGTGCAGGTCCAGAAGCCTGAACCTCTAATCATTAGGACGAAATCGCACGTGTACATTTATCGTACCAACGTCAAAGACGCAGGAATAAAGTACGCAAATTTATTGCATTTCACTAGCAGCTTCGCGAAAGCTTCGCTTCACTTAAATTTGAAGATGGCCGTTGGTCTTTATACTATACCTCTATATTAGTACGTTTCAAAGGAAATTCGGAGCTTTCATGCCGGCTGCGTTGCTGACTTTTCTTTAATTGACATTCGATACCGGGCACGCCGCCGCTCACCGTGGAATTTTTCCGCGATCGCATGAAAAGGGTCATGGAAGTCCCCTTATATGCTTGGCTGTGATATGGCCAACTTAATCTTGCTGAAAGCGCCGATGGTATTCCCTCCGTCTTATCTGATCCATTGAACTGCAATGCCGGCAACGCCTCTAAAGTAATGTGCTTTCTTTATGCTTGTACGCAAGATTAACCGCGAGCTACTAAAGAAATTATTTTGAGCGGGTTCACGGGCCAGCGTATGCGCGGGCTTGCGGGGACGGCAGCGGAGCGCCGCAGGAAAGCAATAGTTTTAGCTCGGCGAACCCTCGTACGGTCGAGCGGAGTAGAGTCACTGGAATTTTTTTTTATCCAGTGACTCTCTGAGTAGAGTTCTGGGTAAAGACTGTAATCAGCGGGTGCACCTCAGACACACAATCTGGGCTTGCCCCAACATTGTGGGGGGCCAAACAACACATATACGAACACGGAGCAGTGGGAGTCCACGCTGCTCAGTTCAGACAGCGAGGACCAACAACAAGTCATCAGGCAAGCCGAAGTTGCCGCTATGACCCGAGTGCTCCTGGCCGCCATCTAAGGGAGGGGAGGTAAACTCCTCTGACACTTGCCGTTTTCAATAAAAGTTGTTTCTCTCGCTCTCCCTCTCTAGTGACTCTAGAGCCGAGCGCTTTTGTTGCGCCACCTGTCGAACAAGGTCGAAGATACTGCCGGTCGAGGAATCGCTTTGCTTCGCCAACTTTAGAACAGGTTAAACTTACTGTAAAAAGACTATAAGCCAAGCCTGCTTTTATTAGTCTACAAGTATTCAATAAAAATGCATCTTCGTCTTGAATATATGACTTGATATTACCAGCACCGCGTTTGGAGACGACGCCGACGACATGCCACTGCTGCTCGTGCTAGCTTGGTCGCCATGTTTGTTTCGCAAAAACGCTGGTCCGCTGCGCGCGCTTCGCTGGGGACAGGAGACAAGCGAGCGAGCGGCCCGCTCCGTAACACTAGACGGTCATTTCAGGAATCGCCCGACGTTTGTGAGCAAGAGCGAGTGAAAGCGCGTGCGAGAGACCGAGTCTAGGCGCTTTTGCTCCTTGAATATCTGACTTTGCCTCGGTACTGCGGGGGCGAAGTTTGTTTGCTCATGTTTTATGCATTTGTCCCTAGGCGTGCCAGCATCTATCTATCTATCTATCTATCTATCTATCTATCTATCTATCTATCTATCTATCTATCTATCTATCTATCTATCTATCTATCTATCTATCTATCTATCTATCTATCTATCTATCTATCTATCTATCTATCTATCTATCTATCTATCTATCTATCTATCTATCCTCTTACGCTAACACATGGGCCGAAGTTGTTATTCTATATTCAGAGATTGCCTCCCATTGCCCGAAGGCGCTACAGCAGAGGGGTTACAGCATTGAAATAAACAAATCTTCATTTTTACGGCACACTTGCACTTGAGAAAACTTGTTCCACTCTTTAATGGTTCTAACAAAAAAAAAAAAAGATTTTGCGAGTAGGTCGGTCCTGGCACGCAATTCTCTTATTTTGAAAACATGGTCAGTTCTATATATGCACGATAATGAGGCTCTTTAAAGTGTATTTTTTGGGGTAATTCCTGTTTTATCATTAAATATCTGAAAAAATAATTTCAACCGAAGTTTTTGTCGGTGCGAGGAAAGCAGTTCCCACTCAAGCTCATTTTTCATTTAAGTGAAGCACTCTCCCCTCTTATTTATTTATTTATTTATTTATTTATTTATTTATTTATTTATTTATTTATTTATTTATTTAACATACTCTCAATGCCTGATGGCGTTGCAGAGAGGAGTGGTGAATCATTATACAATGTTAGATACAGCAGTCTGAAAGGATGAATGAACCGGATTGCTGGCGACCGAGGCGGGGAGGTGGTTCCATTCGGATGCTGTCTTGGGCCGGAATCAATTGAAGAAAAATGTTTGTGCGGCAAGTTGGTACTTGTACCTGGACGTTGTGGTCGATTCACGATGAAATACAAGGGGGTGATATAAAAAGGTAATTTTTTATTTCTGGGTTAGTATAGTACATTTTATGAAAGAGTGATAACCGGGCGAGTTTCCTTCTTGATGGTAGGTCTGGCAGATGAAGGCTAGTTTTGATGGCAGATACACTGGCACTGCGCGAATAATTGCATACAATGAAACGTGCAGAGCGACTCTGAATGGCTTCAAGTAAATATGCTAGCTGTGCTGTAGAGGAATCGCAAATTGATGAAGCCTACTCTAGTTTAGATCTTACTAGCGTTTTATATAATGTAAGTTTGAGGGAACAGTGCACGCGAGAAAAATTGCGACGTAAAAAACGTAGTGTTCGATTGGCGGAGTTTGTCACGTATGCAATGTGAGTTTGCCACGACAGGTTGTTAGTAATGTGAACACCTAAATATTTATAGGAAGTGACAGAGGACAAAATAGTGTTGTTAATTTTGTATAAGGATGTAGAAACAGCACTACCACGAGAAAATTTCACCATTTTACATTTTTTGACGTTTAATTTCATTAACCACCGGTTACACCACGAAGAAATGGTGTTAAGGTCAGATTGAAGTAAAAATGAATCATCTGGGTTAGTTATTTCACGATAAATAACACAGTCATCAGCATAAAGATGAATGTTAGAGGTCAATTTCTCCGGCAGATCGTTAATGTAAATAAGAAATAACAGAGGCCCAAGGACTGAGCCTTGGGGCACACCAGAAGTTACAAAACAGGTTGGTGAAACGGAATTGTTAGCAGATACGAATGGCGTTCATTTGTCGAGAAAGCATTCAATCCACTTAAGTAAATAGTGGTCAATGTTAAGTCTGCTAATTTCAGAAGAAGGAGACGATGGCATACTGTGTCAAAGGCTTTTTCAAAGTCTAAAAAGATGCAATCAATGAAAAAACCTCGGTCTAGAGATGAGAACAGGTCATTAGTAAACATAAATAGTTGTGTCCCAGATGAAAACGTTTTTCGAAAACCATGCTATTTACTAAAAAAGTTGTTGGATTCAAGGAATAGCAAGAGATTAGAGAAAATGATGTGTTCCAGAAGCTTCCCGAGAATGCTGGTTAACGAAATGGGTCTGTAGTTGATAGCGCATGAAGGGTTACCTTTGTTTTGGAATAGGCACCACCTTCTCCGCCTTCCAGTCGTTTGGCAGCACACCGCATTCTAAGGACTGCTTGAAACGTTTAGATAAAATGATAGATGAGTAGGTCACAGTGCATTTAAAAAACTGAGCAGTTATTTCATCAGGGCCGGGTGCAGATACCTTCAGATTCTCTATGAGTTGTTATTCCAACCCAGTCAATGATTATGGGATCCATCGTGGGAAACAAGAGGTTATTAAATACGGGTGATGAAAAAGACTGATCATCAGAAAACGAACATTTATATACACTATGCAGAGCAACACAGCACATATCAGATGGTATGACATTCCCCGTCTTATCAAATAGTTGGATATCTTGTTTCGGTTTACCGCTAACCACTTCCCAAAATTTACGCGGTTTATTTCGAAGCAGCGAAGGAAAAGTGCTTGAAAATAAATTGTGCTTGGCCGCTTCAAGTTCACGCTTGTAATCAGAGACGCAGTTTTGATAAGCTGCCCAGCGGTCAGCTTTATCACTTGATGCTGCTTTTCTGTAAATTCTTTTTTTCTTGTTTTGTAGACGGCTGAGCAGCGGAGTGAACCAAGGAGGCACTTATCACTCGATAAGCGAAAACATTTTTGTTTTATAAATTGCCCAGTTCTCTTCTACACTATTATACGCGTAGAAGCGCTGGAACGATTCGCAAAAAGATTGCATTTCGACGTCAATAGCGGCGCTATTTGCTCTAGCATAATCACTTATGATTTTGCTGTGCTGTGGTGCTCGCTCGAAAGGAAAGTTGCAAAGAAAGTGAAGGATACAATGGTCGCTTAGCCCAGGCAAATATGTAAATGCTTAAAACACATCTGGGATTGAAGTAAGGACTAAATCTAGCACGTTTGATGAGTTAGCAGTAACTCGCGTAGGTTTTTTTACTAATTGGGTTAAATTGAAATCGTGACAGAGATTAACAAAATTAGAACTTTCATTAGTATGCGTACAAATTAAGCCATGGTTGCTATCCCACAAAATATCCGGGAAAGTAAAATCACCTAAAACTAGAAGGGGAGAGTTTGGGTATCGTACTAGAATGTTATTTAAAAAGTCATGTAAAGAATCACAGAACGTGGAACAAGACTGAGGTGGGCGGTAACAGGCACAAATAATTACTTCGTGATGTCCCAAACGAACGCATGCGGACACAATTTCTAGTGGAGATATGACTAGTATAACTTGACAGAAATGACGCGTTGATACTGCAATAGGCATACCACCGCCTGTTCTTCCACTTCGATCAGATCTAAAGAATTTATAGTCATTGTGGCAGTGTAAAATTTCATTATCAGCGATTTTACTTGAAAGCGAAGTTTCTGTCAGTACAACCACATCTGCAGCACAATCATCAACGATAGAAGACCAATCATCTCGTTTGTGAATGACACTTCTAATGTTTGTAAACAAAAAAGATATGTTGCCTACGGTAGACACGCCCCTCTTAGAAGACTTGTGCTATCTCTTTGGTGGATTATTCTGCCGTGACGTAGAAGCAATTGACGAAAGCGGAGAACGATCTGCAATCAGGGGAATTTCGTACACATTATCGGTTTGCGAGGAGTACATGAAGCATTGTTTGTTTATGAACATCCTATTGTGTCGCAACAAAAACGGCTGTCCGCCTGCCTTGCCACACTCGGTAAGTTTCTTTCGGCAATTAGGAGCTGCCTTGCAAAAGTCTGCAGAAATGCTTACACCTGAGCCTTTAAGTTTGCCCTTATTTGAAAACATAGCATCTTTTGTTTTAAAGCTCGTAAATTTTACAATTATTGGTCGACATTTAGCATCTACGAATGCTCCCAATCTATGGGCTCTAGATATACTGTGAGGTGATAACTGCATACCTAGGCTACTGCATACAAGAGCTTTAACTTTTTCTTCCGATTGAGCCCAGGATTCACTTGACGAGTCAGCAAGACCGTAAAAAATTAGGTTCTCCCTACGTGCGCGGTCTGCAAAATCGTCTAGCCTGCTCTAAAGCTCGGCACTTTCTTCGCGAACTGTGTCCGCATACTTGTTGCAGGCCATTAGTTTGGCACTCATCTAAATTATTTACGTGGTCCTCTACAATGGCAAGTCTAGTGTTAATGTCAGACACAGTTTGTTCTAGGGCGGTCTGACTTTCTTACTTTTTTTTGACGTCGTCAAGCATTATCCTTAGTTCATCATGACGCGAGTCAACAGGTGCAACAATAGTTTTAACAACAACTGCTAACTCCGGTGGTAAATTCAGGTCATCGGGTCCAGGGTTGTCTTCAATGTCCCCACACAATATTAGCAGTTTGATAACATTGAAACAATCAGAAGTAATGGTGTAAAGAACACTGGGGCATGGTAGGAGCATCAGAAATGCATTATTCGATTTTTTACCATAATAAGAAGGAGCTTCACCAACCTGCACCAAGAAATGGAACGGGTTGATGGCCGGCTGCATCCCCGCTGCTCCAACATGCCCACTGGAAGGTTCAGCAAGCCTCTGGCGTTTTAAAGAGTCGGGTAGGGGTGATGGCACTGACGATAGTGAAGCATCGATATGAGGAGGCAGAACTCGTGCGTAGATGAACATTTCCGGTATCGCGCATCGAGCATTAGACGACAAAGCAGGACATTGGGTATCTGACAATGCATCAGATATGGATGACGCCCTTCCAGCTGCGTGAAGTTCGTCCGGCGACGCAGTTGCGCAGTGCGGAGCCGAAAGCGCCATAGCGAGTCGGCTGGTCTGCGTCGCGCATTTGTCCGGGCAGCTGGTCCTTCCTGACGCAGATGCAGCGAACTGCATTAAGAAAAGGAACGGGTTTATGGCCGGCAGCATCCGTGATGTTTCAACATGCCCACTTGTACCGTCCCAAGACGAACCTAGCCGTCCGATTTTGAATTTTCTCTAGTTATCAATCAGTGTAACTTGCGAAGGATCCCACACGGCACAGGCATAGTCTAGTATAGGTCGAACACGTAATAAATAGGCTGTCTTTTTTAAGTTTAGTTCCGAAGTTCTTAAATTGCGTTGCATAAAATTTAGTGCCCTTCCAGCTCTCCCAACCACGTCGTTTAGATGTGCATTCCATGAGCAATCAGATGAAGAGAATACACCTAGATATTTATATATAACTGTTTTTTTACAGGCTCATTGTGGCCGGAAAAAGACAATTAAGGGAGCGTCTCAATGGGACCCCCTTCTTAAACAGCATCATCGCGATGCTTCAAGAAGAAGATGAAAGGGTAAAAGTACACTGAATAATGGAAACTCCCAAAATAAGTCAGAATTATGGTTCTAGCTTCGTTATCACACGTAAATTGGCTTAGCACACGTAGAATATCGACCACTTCAGGTCGTGGGCGGCGCCGCGCTGATTGCGTAATACCGTCGCACATGACCTGATAATCCAGAGCACCAAGATGTCAGAGTACCTTGTATCTGGCATTATATTATACGGACTGAAAGGTCGTTGCAAAAGCTTTTCACTAAGTCGTTGTCGGCATCATCATCATCAGCCTATATTTATGTCCACTGCAGGACGAAGGCATCTCCCTGCGATCTCCAGTTACCCCTGTCTTGCGCTAGCTGATTCCAACTTGCGCCTGCAAATTTCCTAACTTCATCACCCCACCTAATTTTCTGCCGTCCTCGACTGCGCTGATCCCTTCTCTTGTTATCCATTCTGTAACTCTAATGGTAACACCAGTTATCGATCCTACGCATTGCATGGCCTGCCTGCCAATACATGGTGCGCATTACACGGACCATGAACCGATATTCTACACAGCGTCGTCGCAGTTTGTAGTGTCGAATTTTTGTCCTCCGCTCATTTTTGGGCGCAGATGAGTGAGCTTTCTGGCTCCTTCGGCGCGCTGGAGATAGGCGGCGACTTCGTGATTGTCGTCGTCGCTGATGTTCGGTAGCATGGCGCCATGCGTCGTTGCCGGGATCCTTCAGTAAACCAATTTACTTAAACCACCTTGGTGATACTTATAACTGTTTTAGCGCAGAATCTACGAAAGTACGAGAACGGGACTTCGTGCTCTTTGTGCTTTTATAGATTCTGCGCTAAAACAGTAATAAGTATGGATTACCAAATAGCCCGAACTAACGCTTTGCTCATGCGTTGTTTCTTGCATTGCCTTGTAAGAAAATGTTGCATACAGAAGGAAGGCATCCCACGTTATGCGTTCGACGTCGACCTAAATTCCTAACATGTCGCGGAGAGTCTTGTTTAGGCGTTTGGTAAGACCATTCGTCTACAGGTGGTAGGCGGTGGTCATGCGGTGGCTTGTCTGGCTGTATTTCAGGCTGGCTGAGCAAGCTCCGTGGTAAAAGCTGTTCATCGGCCGGTGATGAGGATTTCTGGGAATTATGTCATAGCAGGATGTTCTCGACCAAGAATTTGGCACTTTGGCCGCACTGCCTTAGGGCAGAGGCTTTAGTTCGGGAGGTAGCGGGTAAGGAAGTCGGTGGCTATGACGATCGAATTATTCCCTGATGTTGACGTCGGAAGGAGCCCCAGTAAGTCTACGTCTGTCTGCTGGAATGGTTGGTAGGGAGACTCAGTAGGCTGCCGCAGTTATTGGTGTGGTGTTTATCGTATGGTCTTAGCAGGTACTGACGTAGTGAGCGACGTCGGTGGCGAGGTGCAGCCAGTAATACTTCTCTTGCATCTTCGAGAGCATACGGGAGAATCCGCGGTGTCCAGAGGTCGGGTCGTCATGCAGGGTGTGAAGAACTTTTGGCCGCAGTGCTGATGGCACAATGAGAAGCTATTTGGCACGGACTAGTGAGAAGTTCTTCTTCACATGGGTGCCATTACACAAGGAGAACAAAGTTAATCTGTTCTTAAATACCATTGGGACAAAGTCCGTCTTGCCTTCCAAGTACTCAGCAAGGCTTCTTAGCTCCGGGTATTGGCTCCGGGCTACTGTTCGGCGAAATTGTCGGTGCTTTTTGTTCTCAAGAAGGTGTCCTCGTCTTGGTCGACCTGCAGCAGCGAATCGATGGCGGCGCGACACAGGCAGTCGGCATCAGTGTGCTTCCGCCCGGACTTGTAAATCCCTGTGATGTCAAATTCTTGCAGCCTGAGGCTGCACAATGCAAGCCAGCCTGAAGGGTTCCTTAAGTTTGCCAGCTAACACAATGGCGTGGTCGTCGCGTACGACTTCGAAGGGTCGATCGCACAGTTAAGGCCGAAACTTCGCAGTGGCTAGAGGACCTCCAGTTGGTATGAAAGCATCAACTCGCTCACCTATCGATACTCTGAATTCAATAGCATTCCTGCTGACCTCCTGTGTGGATGCTGTTGTTTGAGCAGTAAACGTGAAACTAACGTTATCCACCATTTCACTGAGCGCTGACAAAAGCCGCCAGTTTCTAGTTGGTCTCATCGCGCACAGCATCGAGGTGCGACGCCTTAAACAATAGTGCCAGAGCTCCTGATAACGCCAACGTAAGGAGCCTGCTACACATATTGTGCGCTCAAGGGCGTACCCGAGCTTATGGAGGCTTTTTACGCCGACATCTCGAGACGGTCGGTAATTACCAGGGCGCTGTTTCTTCTGCGCAGCAGCAGTTGTCTCGCAGGCTGCGTCACACCTATACGTATCGGAAACGTGTATAGTTAGGATATCGACCGAAGGGTTCAAGGGAAACGCTTAACTTTGAATTCGCTGTAAATGCATCGCCTATCAGGCGAAACTGCCGCATTGTGTCTCCTTTATTTTGCTCATATTTCCAAATTTGGGGGCCGAGGCAGTGACCACGTTCCACCACGGTGCACCCGCCGTGGTTGCTTAGTGGCTATGGTGTTTGGCTGCTAAGAACAAGGTCGCGGGATCGAATACCGGCCATGGCGGCCGCATTTCGATGGGGGCGAAACGCGAAAACACCCGTTTACTTAGATTTAGGTGCAGGTTAAGGAATCCCAGGTGGTCGAAATTATGCCGGAGTCCCCACTATGGCGTGCCTCATAATCAGATCGTGATTTTGGCACGTAAATCCCCACAATTTCTTTTTTATTGCGGCAGCAATGATATGGACACTTTCACCCGGATTTCTGTCTTCAGCGTCGTCGTCGCCGTCGCCGTGAGGTTTCGTATAGATTCCAAAGGCGATAAAACCATCGCCGCGCGCCGTATGCGCGAGTCAAAGCGCGCGGGGGACGCGCGCTATCACGGAGAGCGAACGCACGGTGGAAAGCAAACGCGACCGTCGCGCGAAAGACCGTGGGGGTATGGGAGGGAGGGAGGCGGGGCGACGCTGTGTAGCTTCACGAAATGCTTATCTTGCAACCGGGCGCAAGGGGAATTGGCCACTCAATCTCCCACGCGAAAGCAAGAAAGCGGGAAGGTAGCGCGAGAGGGAGGGGGGGCAGCTTCTCCTCTGCCGACAACTTCTCCTCTGCACAACTCCTCTGCACTTTTCCCGGCGCTGGCGGTCGCCCGCACCGTCTCTTATCTCCACACGGCTCTGACCTTTGTTTGCGCTGTGCATATTCGCCGCTCAGTTTCGGTTGAAGCGATTGACCGCGCGAACAATTCGCCCGCTGCGGCGGCTGCGCTTGCTGCCAGCGTTTTGACAGTCGTTGTCTGCGGTCATTTGGTGTGATCTATTCTTGTGTGCTTGGGCGCGCTGACACCGCGCTTGTTAATTAAGTTTATTCAAATGTGTCCAAGTTTATGCAGCCGATAAAACTACTATCCCTACTCCGCATAGCTCTTTACTAATTTGCTATCGCAATTGATTCTTCGCCTTTCGGGCGAAACTGCGACATTTTTTTACACCGCTGCGGATGATGATAATAAAAACAGTGAACGCATTCCACCGCGGCGAGTTTTCTTTGTTGTCTGTGGCTGATTTGGCTAAATGTATAGTTTGAACATCTTTTTTTCTTTCTATTGTGTGTCTATGTGTGAGCATCAGTTTCCACATCAATTTTAATGACTTTCTTCACGTTTCCTTAACCTCGTTTGTTCGATTTACCTGCTTTACCGGCTCATTATGGGCATTTGGCGTAGCCTGTAATATCAATAGGAGGATAGAACATTCGACTCTCGCCGAGGAGGAAGAGAAAGAAGATGGCCGACGCGCCCGAGGTGCCTAGCGGCGGCGCCCGCGCCCTTTTCGAGTCGTGCGTGAACTCCCGCCAGTGCCGCCGCAGCAACCCGCTGTTGCGCTGCGTAGACTCCGTGTGCCTGTGTCCGAGGCCGCACGTGCTCACGCCGGACGCTCGATGCTCGGCACCGCCCCGAGGCAGCAGCGAAGCTCCCGGCGTGCTCACTGTACTGTTCGCCGCCGCACCGACCGCTGCGTTGGTGCTGACGCTGCTCGCGCTGGGTGCGCTGTACAGTTGCCACAGGTGACGTGTAACGTTGTAGCAATAAATTCCGCAATGTTTCTTCTTGCGACAAGAATATATCATTTAACACAGTTAGTTTTCTTTCTGCCAACTTTTTTCCCGTATGAGTAAACGGAGGCAGCTATGAAATGTGCTTTTTTTGTTTTCATTTGGGGCTTTGTATTAAAAGCCGCATGGGAGATTATAGGGCCAATCAGCAAGTTGAGATGGGCCACCTGAAGAGCAGGCAGTTGCTTGCACGATGGATCCCAATGTCCAAGTGCAATGATTATACACTGCGATATTAAGTCGAGCAGTAGTGAATTCACGTCTGCGTAGCAGAAGTGATATAGCGAGCAACAATTTCCAGATACCCGTGCTTGGGATTGTCTGTGAAATACATTGCCATTCTAGTTATTATTTTATTCCCCGAAAGCTGCCCACTTGCAGTTTCTAATGAAACGCCACTGCTTTTGTCAGCAGTTTGTGGACGGATGTGTCGCAAGTGATGCTAGTCATTATATTTTTGTTAAGCAAACATAACTTCATTACAATTCACGTTCAGTTTCCAAATCGTTTGATGAGCGCTCCTTGCCCGAAAGGTACTTAGTCAATTCTTCAAATGAGCTATCGGAAGAATGCAATTTATTATGGAGATAATTTCAGACACTTCTATAAATACATTTGAATTAGTCGGGACGCCTTCAATCGCAAATGATTGTTCGAACTCTTTGAACACAAGCTCTTAACCACGTTATACAAAGATCTTTATTGAACTAATAAAATCGGTATACAGATGGTATACTATGTATAGTTCTCAGGAAACCGCCGACATTTCAGTATAGCAAAAAGTTGGTTAATTTGTATTCCACCGGTTTGTAATACGTTGCGAACTACTGACAACAACGGAAGTGGACAGCAGACAATGACAAGAATGATGTTCTTGTCGCTCACGTCTTTGTTTTCGTAAAATGTGGACTATCCAAGTATACTCAGCAGTATACTCAGCGCATTACAAGATGGTCGGTCTTTGAATTTGTACATGAAACGGTCCGCGACCATTGGTCAGCCATGCGTTAGTGCCCCTAGAAGGATTTCTCTTCTTTTCCGTGGAAAACGATTTATTTATCACTTCCAAAGCACATAAAAGGTGTGCTTTTAAATTAAAACACGCACTTGGGGGGATGGCGTATGGCTGAATTTGTATGGATGAAATTCTGTGGACACAGTCTGGGTCAAAAAAAAAGGGGTCTCTTGAGTGACTATGGAGAGACCTTAAGAATAAACAGTGCGCAGATTACCTCTAAAGCGTATGCAGTTCAACAGCCCCGCAAACGGAGATTGCATTCACAGAACAATTCACACTGTAGAACGGCTTGTAAGAACAGGGCCCTGGGAAATCGTCATAACAATATTTGAGCAAACTAACCGGAAACTGACCAAACAGTTCTCGGGAACCAATTCCTTGTATAGGACTGAGATTATTGTTATGGAAGAAATGGTTTCTTCTCAGTGATGGATATTAGGAAATCACAAGACAATGGAACGTTATAATAGCGACCCGCGCTTGGACACTCTGCTTTCAAGTTTAGCGCTGCCCGAAACTTTACCACCCAACGGCTTTGAATTATTTTGTTACCACCGCATGTTATAGATGGAAGCGGCGCTCGCAGCGGAGCTCCTCGGCATCTACGCTTACTGGGGCTGCGGATAATCCCGGAGAGCAGCAATCGGCGCCGCAGCAGCAGCCGTTCGTGCATCCGGGTAGCCGCGTGAACCGGCGCTTCCTTCGCAGCTTCATGGCGTGCCAGGAGTACACCGTGCCAGGAGGCTAGGCCTGCCCCTGCCCACCGAGGGTGAGCGGCGACCTCTCGCCACGACCGTGTGCCTGTTCCGCGAGTACACCACCGTGTCATCGGCCACCCACGTTGGCACCCGATGCATCTGGCGAGCGCAGCGACCGGGCCGCCGCGCCGCGATTGTGGACAAGCGCCGGTCGCTCGGGCGGCGACGCAGGGTCGCCGACCGCGATCGCGGCACCGTAGTTGTATCAGGCGACGGCGGAATGACCACCCGGCTGAAGGCCCCCGGTGGTGCTCGTCATTAAAACGTGATATTGATTTAAGACAATCGATTATTCTCTTTCAAGGTCACGGGATCAAATGTCCCGCCCATGGGCGGCGGCACCCGTGTGCGTCATGCCGAATGGGGACGAAAATAAGCAAAGCACCCC